>NW_020451227.1:2338239-2453795 GCF_003343035.1 Apteryx rowi | reverse complement strand
CCGGTCTGGCGTGGGCCGGCTGCGCGGGGCAGCTACGGCGGCGGGCGGGCATCGAGGTGCCTCTGCCCGAGAGCCGGGCAGCCTAACCCGGGGGCGGCGTGGTCCTGGCGGCAAGTTGTTTTAAAAACGGAAATTGAGTTTTTTTGAACTCCTGAAAACATGTAGAAAAAGGTATTTCGCGGATATAGTTTGGGTTTCCTAAATACTCACTGCCGTGCCTCTCGGAGAAGGAGGTACCTATTATGCCTGAGTGAACTCCGGGAAGTCCCGTCAGGTTTACTCATGAAATAAAAGTACATCTTGTTTATCTAGATGCTAAATATAACTCCCATTTGAGATGGAATCCCTATGTAGTAATCAAATATAACRTGATTAAAGTGTTACAGCTGTAGGACTCAAGGGAAAATTAACACATTTATAAGAAATCATAAATTCACTAGAACACTACCGAGGATTGATAGGCATTTTGGCTTATAACATAAGGCCTACAATATACAGGAATTCTTCACATCAAACACTTTTAAAATAAACCAGCTTAGTTTGTAATGGCTATTTATAGAAAGTATGTTCAAAGATTGAAATGCAGTTGTAAGAAYGTTTCAGATAGAAAGACACCTAAAAATCTATGAGAAGTTTGCATGAGATTTTCATCATAGTTTCTCTGAAAATACGCAATGTTTCCACACCAGGCCTCAGGCTATAAGCAAACAACCCCTCCCCCCTCTTTTTTTCAAGGAAGTATGCACTTTTTCTTTTAGACTCTCATATTACCTAACCAACCTAATCCTCTCTAAACTTGCCCCTCTGTTAAACCATATGGGTCACACCTGCACCACCCCATGTCCAGCCTGGCAGAGCCAAAGCCCAGTCCTATCCATAGTCCCATTTGAATACAAGCCTTATTCCACCATTATCCACCCCAATAGCCTCCCAAAGTAATTATGAGAATTTTTGCTTGGTAAGATATCCATAAAATACAATAAGAGTTTAAAATACTAAAAATGCAGAGGATTAATAGTGTTAATTTAGAAACCAAAAGAATGTCGATATCCATAAAAAGTATGTAAGCATAAAACTGAAGTCACAGTGCAGAAGAAAATCAGAGTACATTTTCCCAAATAAGGATTTCCCTATGAATATTCATTATAATGCAGGTAATGCAACAGATTGAGGAAGAGAAAGACACACAGACCTATCAGAATCAGTTCTGGACCTAAGACCACATCAGCTTCGTGTGTTACATTACACCGGTCTTTTAGTATGCAATGCTGAGTTTTCACTAAGCTTTTCCAGTTACTTCCCTTTTTGCCATCAGTTTCATGTATGACAGACATTCCCTGTGACAGACTTTCTCATTTCTACCCCCCGCTAAAACCTTTTTCATTCCTTAGTATTTATTTTGAGGGGGAAAAAGTTGCATCATTTTCCCCCTCAATTTTTCCAAGCATCTTCCCATATCAAACACTGGCCTACAAATCATACTGGTCCAAAAATTTGACAACTGGTGCCCAGCTCAAGTTTTAGGCACTCTTAAAATGATTATGAGGTGCTGTACGAGAAAGTTGCACCAGATCATGCACGTGTTGATTTGAATGATTTCTGGCTGAGAGCAAGCCCTTTATCTGTCAGAATTTTTGTACAATACAATAGAGATCTGATTCTGATACAGGTCATTGGACACYACCCACAATACCCATTGTTTATCACTAGGCATGATTTGATTTCTGCTGCTGTTTGGTTTAGAAAGAAACCCATGGAGTGCGAAGAATGTAAAATACATTTGTGTATCTTTTCACTCATAATAAACCCTAATGTATTTAGGGAATAGTACATAACAGTAAAACAGAGCATAAGGGGTTTGATAGCTTTTCTTGATAAAATTTAGATAATGCAAAAATTACATAAAAGAACAACATCAAGAACTCCAGTAAGAAAGAGCATTATAATGCRTGAATTGAAATTAACACGTTTAGTACCAAAAGGTCTATTAACATTTCAGGATTGATTTATCATCAATTTAGTACCAGTTTTACTGCATTTAGAAAACTTAAAATTTAGGGAAGTAGGTAAGGAAGCTTGTACAAAGGCAATTTTGCCTTACTGTGGAGGTAGTGATACCACATAGCTACTTTCAGAGATTCACCCGAACAAGGTGTACCAATAAAGTATCTTTGTACTAGTGGCTTCTCTATGCAGGAGAGGTACTCCTCCTCAACTGTCACATACTCTTAACATTATATCCATGTATTTTAAAGCCAGAAGGGACCATTGGTACAACTAGTCTTGTTTCCTATTTGTCACAGGACATTTCATTTCACTGTACCTGTATCAAGTCAGTAACTCTTGTGCACCTTCCAGGAAGGTGGCCTCCATACACTACGTGATGGAGAATCCAAACTTTAATCTCCTTACCTGTTAAGAAATACGAGTTTCATTTGTATTTTGAGTTTGTCTGGTTATAGCTTTTTTGGTTAGAGTGCTTGTTACAGCTTTTTCTTGATAGACCCAAAAGCTTGTTTCAATCTTGAATCTTTTCCCTGTAGTTGTACGATGTTGTATCTTGCAGTCAGGTCACTGCTCCATAGTTTTAACCATGTATTTTAGTACAAGAACTGCCTGAACATCAACACTTGAAGGAAAGAAAGTACAAGTATGTATACCTTGGCTTTACAAACTAAGAACAAAAGCTATTAAATCAGGCGTTACAATTACAAAAGCATGCAACTGAGAAGCATGCTTCCCTGTAAAGCAAGTAAAACAACCTTCCATGTCCCAGGAAAGCTTGTAGCCAGCACTGAAAGAGTGCTCATATCTTGAGACAACACAAAYGAGTGCAACAGATCCAGATTAAGTTTTCAGCATTCAAGCATCGACCAGAATGACATGTTGCTATGCTTTTAGAACAGAACTCTTTTCCGCTTTCATCTCACAAGCCTCTACTTGTTGAGTAACATTGCCTGCAAGGTATGCACTCATACACTGGGTCGCAGAATGGATATATATCCTACCAAGCAATGTGGAAGGGTTTGCAGTACAAGGCTGCTAAGGTGCAGAAGGTGCTTCTAGCAGGACTCCTCTCAAGATGGGGTGCTGCCTAGCGGCACTTCTCCAGCTACAGTGCAGTGCTATGACCTCTTTCCCTTTCCAGTGCCCCCTGGACCTGATGCATTTGGTCAGCAGACTACAGTTTAGGTCAGCTAGCTGTGTCTGGCATAGAAGGCGATAAAGGAAAAGACAGGATACAGTGTTGTGCTACAAAGGTGAGATGCAGGCCCAAGGAGAAAAAGTGAGATTGGACTGAATTTGAGAGATCTCACTCACTGAATTCAGTTACTGTTCTCCCTTTGTAACAATCTAATTGCATGTGAGGGATACAAGGTTGAGATACACACACAATATATACATGTGTGTGTATATGTATGTACATATCTATATACACATATACACAAGTAGCTTATCAAGAAGCAARTTTTTACTCCCTATTAAAAGAATTTAGACTTTGCTTCCTCTTATACCCAGTTATTAATTCTGCATTGGGGTTCACTTCTTATATTCTGATATTGCATCTGACTGTAAGCAGAAGGAAGAATCTTGTGACTTCTTTGGGGATTAGGAACAATAAGGCTGAAAAAGATTTTAACCAAGAGAAATTTGTTTAGGAAGCTAGTAGTTGAAGGCGTTGACACAGCTTCTGCTAAACAGGTGGGAGCAAAATGCTATAATTTGCTGCCAAAATGAAATTTTGTATCCCTAAAAGTACAAGTGTCTGGCAAATAGAACTTTTTTTGGCTGAAGTGCCCAACTTCCTTTTCTTACTTTTGAAATACTGATGGTTCAAGAAAAAGCCAAGATGATAGCTCAAAAATGAACTTCCTTCTCTATTCAGAATCATTAGAACCCCTAAGTTTTGCCCCAGAGACTTCATCAGAATTTAGAGTAGTTCAAGTGCCAACAGATCTAGTTTTGTGTTTTTACCTGTCACACATATATTCCTAGCTTCTGTAGGAGCCTTTCATTCCTTCTGAGAAGCAGAGTCAAAGTCAGAACTATTATTTCTTATTTGACAAYGTCCTAAAAATATTAATCAATGTGCTAAAGAGTTTCATGGAGATACCGAATGGTAGAATTAACCTTGAGGAGATGGAGCAACACGGCTACCTGGGCACAGTTCTTATCAACACTCACTTGCCAAGCACTGAGATTTTAGCAAATTTCCCAGGAGTGAGAAAGCTTTACTACAGGAGGTTTTGCTCAGAAACATGCCAACAAGAACTGCTGCAGTGAAATATCAGGGAACCATATAGAAACCATCCTCCTTCCTCATTACATAATTTCCTAATGAGGATCTCAAAATATGGCTCACTGACCACTGTCTCTCCTTCTTTGAGCTTACTGATGTACGATAAAAGCATACATGGTTAATTCTACTGTACAGATTTACTTCTACTTTCAATATCAAGTATAGTAGTTKGATGCGTATTCATTCTCCGATTATATAAGAGAACACAGAGAGGGTACTGAGGCCTGAAAAATGGGTCCTGGCAGGGTCCTAAGTGAAGGTGCTTATGCATCAGGGTCAGTTTAAGCATCACTACAAGCAAGTAATGATTCTGTGATTAAAGCTGCTGCTCAGAAATAGGCAGTGATTTGTTCTCAGGGACTGCACTGCCTCAGAACTATTTGGCTTGTTTGCAGTGAATTTAAAGCCCAGATTTAGTTACTCCAAGAGACTATATAAAAATGGCACTTTCAGTAGAGACTACACATGCTTTTCCTCACACTCCTGTTAAACTGGGTAATCTTGTTCTAGCCTTTCCTTAGCAAATTTGTCTACTAAGTTCTAATTGGTTTCAGCTGTATAAATTCCAATGATAATTCAAAGTAGATTTGGTTGGCTTTGCACCAATAAAAAGTATTGGTTGAAAGCTTTTTACTCATAAGATAGGACAAAAAGGGAAAATACATCTGATTTTTTTTTTTTTTAAATGAACAGTTCTTACCCCTCTTCTCCTACAAAAATATATACATACACCCCTGTAAAAATAAACATGCATGGGCATATATATAGGTTCTGACGCAAAATTATTGATGTCAATCACACTTCATAATTTTAAATCTGCTACTAGTTTAAATATTAATAGGAAATGAATTTAAACAGCAGTCATTTTTTTTGATTATGCCAAAAGAAGACACAGATTTTAAAGACCTTTCTTTCAGAAGTTTTTGAGTTGGAATCTTTGAAGGAAAGGGTTAGACACTTTTTTTTTTTAAACACAGACTGACATTTTCAGTGAAAAAAACCTGAAACCTTTTTCATTAGCTCTAGACTTAACGTTACATAAACATCAAAGGGCATAAGCAAAATGGTGAAATGCTGCAGCAAGAGCTGACATATTTGTTCCACACAAAGCTTTTTTCTGCATTATGGAAAGAAGCCAATATGACTTGTAGACTTCTAGCTAATTTTGCAGAGCTAGCAATTACTAGTATGGTTTATCCACAGGAAAACTCTTTCTGGGCTAACCTTATTTTATTAAATGACTGTTTGATTTGTTATTCTTTCTTTTAAATAAAATTTGCCAGTCCTACTGTCTAAAGCAGTCAAAGTTCCTTTCATTGGATCTGAGACGCACAGGATTTGCTGGGAGCAGGGCTGGGACAAGATTCAAAATAGAAGATATTAGAAAGTAAGTGCAGTGTGTCACAGCCTGCTTCCTCTCTTGGGGATTTGGGTTTGTATATTTGTTTTCTCCCCTCCTTCCTGCCTGTTGAAAAAGCCTGTTTACTTGTGGTATCTTTTCTGTATGTAAAAACGCTAGTTATAGAACATATCTTTGTACCAAAGGATATGACCTAGACTATATACTGTATTGTATGATTTGTTACATGTGCAGTTTATCCTGCTCTGCCTCACCTTCCTCTTGAGYCTTTCATTGTTATAACAAGAAGTAAGCAGAACATAAGTTTTGGATTAATTAACAAATCTTACAGGTTTATGAGATTTTTGGGGCACAATATAGTAAAAAGGGAATAATGGGAGGGAAGGGCCAGTCAGCTGCTTGCTTCAGCACATGGCTGGGGTAAGATTGCTCAGCACAAAGAACTTAGTCATATCCTCTATTTATTGATACAGAGCTTTTCTGTGGATATTATCTGCTGGAGCCATACAGGCTTCAAAACGTTAAACAAAGCTGTGTTAGCTGGCTGGGTGGGGTAAAATGAAAATTACACTAAAGGCTTATACTTATGAAAACAAACTGGATTGATTCCAAAACTGACCCACCTTGAAGAGGAAATATTGACTTCAATGTAATCTCTTTACATGCTCAGGAACTTGTTTTGCACCCTCTTCTCAAATAGAAGGGAAGATTTTAATGATATTGTCCCTTACATTTAACATTTTCCTGCAAAATTATTCGAACGAATCAATGGGAAGAATAAAGAAGAAAATGAAGGTCAGTATCTTTAATGTCAGTCCCTGCAAATTTTTAACCACTAATTTGATGATTGGCAGTCATTATATATAACCTAGACCTAGCTGAGTATTAGAAACATAGCTCTTCTAAAGCTGGATTTTACTAGGCAGCTGGGGTTAACTTCCTCATTTCTTCCACTTCTGTTATACAAATGGAAATGACAAACTCACTCATGCAATTCCTCTGTTGGGGCAGGTGGCATCAGGAAGCCAAGGCGTCCTTAAACTACTGGCTACCTGTTTTGAATATTTCAGTAGGGACTGATTGTCTATAAAATTTTAACAGTGGAAAGGGGAGTCAGTATAAGGTACTGCGGACTTGCTTCAGTAACTTATGCTTGAATGGATGGGAGAGGATGGTTGTACAGCCTCATCCCTTCTTTATCACATATCCCAAAAGCCTCAAAGGAACTTCTGCAGGGAAGACAGGAGACATGAACAAGATGCTCTGTCAGGGATAGCAAACACCATAGATATTGTTTGCAGAAATAATGAAAATAAAGTATTAAAAAAAAAAAAAAAAAAAAAAGCCTTTAAGTCAGCTGTACCAGTAGCAAAATCTGAAACCAACAAAGGCTCTCAAACTCATTGATAATTGGCCCACAGTTTAGGGAATTCAGGATTCCTCTCCTGAGTGAATCAGTTTAAGCTTAGCTGCTTTTATCCTTCCGTGGCTGATAATTATATAGATTTTTCAGTTGTTTTTTTTTTCCTCCCTGAGAGTTTTAAATTTAATCTAAAGTTTTACCTGGAGAAAAGCAATGTTTGCACGGGAGGGTGAGATAGATCAAAATGACTGTATCATCTCCCCCCCCCCTTTTTTTTGTAAACACCACTTGTGTTGCACTGCAAAAAGCACAGAAACAGCATTCATCTCAAAAGTCAGTGGTTCTCCTGCAGTTGGTCAGAGAGCTGAGTGTGGAGGATGTAACAAGACTTCAAGAACTTGGCAGAGGCAAATGAAATTGCCCCAGACCATCTTTGCCTGCTCATTTCAGCTAAAGCAGTGCTGACCCACAGAGCTCTCAGCCCTGGTATCCCACAGCTTTCTGTCTTGCTACATCGCATGTTCAGAGCTTTGGCTGGAAGCACCAAGGAGCTCGCAAGCAACTATGGGATATAATGCCATCTAAATGAAGACATGTAACTCATCGCTCGCTCTCTCTCCCTTCCTCAGGAAATCTGCTTCCCCAAAGTCTGACAGATATATTGAAAATAACTTGGCCACGGAAATCATTTAGAGATGACTGAGTCTGCGTAAAGTAGTGGTTTGCATTTTCAAAAATCTCAGCAACAGAAGCTCATCTTCTTATAGCTAAAAGACTGAGATTTATGGTCTCATTTGTGCAGAGACCCCCAAAAGCAATAGCCAGACATGCCAGTACCCACTTGTAAGAGACTAGGCCAGCATTTCTGTTCTTACCAAGGGCAGCTTTGCCACATCCATTTCTAACTGTACTTGAGGTAAGATTACAGTGTATACTTCAACAGGGTCTAATCTGTGAGGCTGCTGGAAAACATCTGCTAATGCAAATAATAACTTTTCCACTCTATAGCTAGAGCATATTACATCTATGTTCGATAACCTGTGTTGGGATGGGGCATGTAGGTGGATGATTTTTTTTTTTAAACAGTCTATTACACCATAAATATCTTAGTGCAATAGAAGAGTAGAAGTGATTGACAGCAGTCTCCAGGGTTGTGTGTGTGGGCTTTGTTTTGCTTTTCAAAACGGTCTCTCTCTTTAACTATGCCTGAAAAAAAAAAAAAAATACACTGGTTGTCTGTGCCAGTGGCCAGATGCATGCAAGACAGGAACAGCCATGTTCTCAATAGACCACTGCCTTGGAAGCTACAGGTCCAAATACAGCCAGTCTGGAGGATGCTCTAAAGCAGATTTCCCCCTCTAAAGCAGTCGTTTCTCCTGTTCCTCCCACTGCTATTACCAATGCAGCTGTAGAAAAATGTCATTATTAGAATTTTACCACATGGTCATTTAAGCTTTTTTGAGAAGAAACAGTTCTTAAAACACTCAAACCACTGCTGATGGTTTCTCTGCAACAACATTTGCCAAGGTGGAATCGTAACTGAAGAGAGATAGAATAGAGGAATTGGTAAGAAAATCAAATCTGTTGCTGATAAGGGCTCAAATGTAAAACATAAGTTATCTATCTATCTTCACTACCCACTCACTGCTCTCACTGTATGTCTCTGAAGTTACTAACCACTGATTGTTATTATGCATCATCTGGGAAAACCACTTCCCAGCGATCTAGAGGACACAGAATATATATGTATTCTGTCCCTGAGATACTGATGAGGAATAATCTTCCCAGATTAAGTTTTAAAATAGTTTTCCTTCAGTACCATACAGAAAGAGGCAACTTAAAGTTTTCATATTCGATGCTTACGTAGTTACACATGCTGTAATCGTCTCTTACCATGTCCTGAAGTTTATGCCTAATAAAAATAGCTTCTCCTCAATGAACTTCATTTGCTTTAAACTTGAATTATTTTCAGGGGGTCAAAGCTTAGCAATAATACTTATATAGTCTTAAAACTCTCTTTTGTTTTTGGACAAAAGGAAGTTATTAATATAAGTTCAGAGAGGAGACAAAAAAATGTTTTMCTTTATTCTTACGTTGTCACAATCTAGCAGGAACAAAAAAAAAGACACCAGAAACCTCCCACAAAAAAAGCTGACTGCTAGAGTGCTTTTAGAGAACTTACTTCTACATTGCCTTATGCCTCCAAAAAAAAAAAAAGTCAGAAAAAATACTGACAGTAGAAGCAACTTTTGGAGGTTGGCATAATAATTTTGTACATCATTTTGAGATACCTATAGCAATACTACTTCGCTGAGATGTGTTAGCTAAGACTTAACACAATTCAATCTGAAGTCCTACAAAGCATCCACAAGCTACAAGGGGGCGAATGATTACTGAAGTACTTAAAAACCGAGCAAGTACTACATGAGTGACACAATCTTTTTTACCCATACACTCAAAACACATTATCTTTGATACAAAGAAGCTTTTTATCTGGCAGTTCTCTAAGCTGTTAGAAAAATGCAAGCCGATGTTCAGTAGGGAACAAACACTAGGTCCTGCTCAGACCATGGGAGAGCCAGCTCTCCTCCCTCCGCCCCCATTGCGCTTGCGGTTGATAAAGTTCCAAGAGAACGTGGAAAAATGATCATCTGGTTCCCATTATCCTAAAGCAGTCATTTCCAGTAAGCACCTAGTAAACCTAAAAGAAGCCTGCTTGGTTTCATTTTTCCCTGAAAATGATGACAAAACGAATTTATAAACACAGTACTTACCCTTTGTCAGGCTCCAACGCAAGTGTTTAAAACATATTCCCAGCTTTAGACAGGCAAGTATTTGCCTTAGATGCTTAGCAGCCCCTTTCGAATCAATGAGAATGCAAGTGTGCTAGGAGTGAGGCACATGCTTTAGGATCTTGCTGAATCATGTCCTTTGCATGTCACAATCATTACTGAAAAATGCAGTCGTGACCATACACCAAGTTAGGAAAAGAGCATTCACTATGGAAGGTACAGCTCGGCAGGCCGTGCAATGTGGAGGGGACACCTCCTGCCTTGAGAGTACCAAACCTTTAGACCTTCTGCATATTCTGCCATTTCAGGAGAAGTCCCATATGCTAGAAGCCAGACGTTCTGAAAGCCAGGCCATTCACTTTAGACACACCGCATACACAGTTTTCTTTTCTTTTCTTTTTTTGGGGAGGGGCGTGGGGGGGGGGGGAAGGAGTGTCTTAATTTTGGTCAAGTATGCAATACCATAACAACATAATAAATCTTTTTTTTTCCATGACGTTATTCATACATATGGAATTCAGTATGAACCAAGATGACATTGTTTCCTTCGCTGTTATTTCCATTCGATAGTAGCATCTAGGCCTCTCCAATACCCAGAGAGGTATATGTATGTAGCTCCTAAATATTATGCAGCTCTAAGAAAAGCAGGATACCAAATGACTGATATAAAATCTGCTAAAATTAATATACTCACTTCAATAGGCTTTGGATTAAATGTCAAAATTGTTTCTCAAGTTTCACAATTCAAGAGAGACGTTTTAACGGCAATAGAACAGAAATAATACAAAGTAAAAACAATACCATTAACCATTAAGCAGTAATGGGTATCTATAATTAAATGGCATGGCTTGTTTTTCTTCCCTAGAGATCTTTGCAAGAAAGGCTCCTTCCTCTCCCACCTCTTCAAGAAAGTCATTTTAGCTTTTAATTTCTTTGAGCTAACAGAGAAAAAATTCTATATTTCAGCATCAGCGACTAGCTGTTTTGCCATTTTCAACTGTCAAAGTTTGTTGTAGAAATGTAGGCAGCATAGATCCTCCAAAAACCACAGACTTTCTGCCCCCCCGCCCCCCCCCCAAATTGCTGCTTTGCTTTGCATTTGTTTGCTTGCATTCATATTAATAGCCTATAATTATTCTTAAGTCCTGTTTACTCATAATGACAAGTCTATGTGAAGGAAAACCCTTCCATTTCTGTACTTAGGGGATTTAATGAAAACATTAGATTTACGAGCAAGTTCTTGTTTTAGAGCTTTACAGAAATTTTCACCTTGCTGGTTTAGGGCCCATTCCTGAAGATGATTTACAGATATGATCTGCTGTACAAATAATCTTAGTGGAGTCAGCGAGGCTACCAGGTGAATGAAGCTGCTACCATACATACTGTCAGGAAAGCAGGAGTCCTTAAGTTGAGGCTGCAGTCGAACTGAGTCCCATGTACTAGGCTATTCCATACAAATATATTAAGGATAGGCGTCTGGCTGGAAAAGTTCAAAGTAAAAGAAACAGACAAGCTACCACCACAAGTAAAAGGATACATAAAAGAGACTAATATGAATCAAATACAGAGATGTGTCCAAGGTGATGTGTCCAAAAGCATGTGTACTTGTATTTGTTTCCAGAAGTTTGGAAAATTCTTTTCATTACTCTGTGTTTATGTAACCAACTTGCTCAGTTTCAAATCCACCAAAATCTCTTTGGTTCTAGATTTATGAGAAATAAAACTTACATTTAGAGCTGCTCACTAGCATCATGTGAACATGTATCAAAATTGTATTTAAAATACAGGTAATTTCAACTCTAGTTCTGGAATTGGGGTAATGCCTTTATTAAGAAAAGACTTAAAGGTAGGTAAGACACTATTTTACAAACAAAACAYTACTTAGAAGCTCATATGTAATACTTTTCTTCCCCACACTAAAATGCACAAAACCTGAACTATCAGCAAGTTCTCTGAGATTTCATAAGGGAGTGCTGAAAGGGATGGCAGCACTATGCTCATTCATCTTTGCAGTACTAAAGACAACATCATTCAGCCCTAAATTTTAACATTAAAAATACTAGATAACTATTTAGTTTTTCAGCTTTTTGGTTTTTTTGCTTGAGGCAGAAATTTAGCACACCAAACAAACCATTGCTGTTGGTTTTGTAGACTGCCTGAGCCCCAACAGCAGACATGCAGCTGCACTCTTGCAGAATATCTGAAACTGCCTCGTGTTTGACTGACCGTGCCATTGTAGTCTGACCTTTGGAATTTTTTATGGCGATCTTTATAATACATTTTATAATTAAGTTGTGCAACACAAAAAGTGACATCATGACCTTTTACAGAACACTTATGATTAGACCAAAATACCTAGATGATGATATCCAAGGACTCTGGTGACTCTGAGAATCTAAGCCCAATGCCACTTTGCTACGGTTTCTCCATAAACATACGACAGGTAAAAACCCCAAACTTGGCATCCCCTCCCTTGAATTTCAGGAAGAATGGAACTGGGTCCAACTATTGCAATTCTACATTTCAGAGCAGTTCATCATAAATTTGATTTTGGGAGGGAGAACCATTAGTGAGGACAAACACCCTCTCCATATCTAAGTCATCACCACTCCAGCAATGTCTGAAGTCTTACAAGAACATCTTGTTAGCATCAGCTTACAAAGCTTTCAAGGATTCGCAGTCTCTCCAATCACTCAGCCAAAATGGATTCTATTTCTGTTTCACTGATGCCTAGCCTGCCCCCCATTTAAAATCATTTAATTCAGAGATGGAATCAGGGTAGATAGTCTTGCAGGAGAAAAATGGAGCAAGCATCTTATACTTAGGAAAATATTTTAATCTAGCAAACTTCTGCCTCTGAACTCATTAAGGCAGCACAGCAAAAGTAGAAAACTAGCTGTGCCCTTAGGATGCCTTTCAAGCTGAAGCACAGAAAGTCATGCTTGGAGAGCAGTTAGCCACAAGTACAGAGCATTCAGCTTGTTAATAGACTCTGTATCCTTTGACTGATACTTCTTACATGATCAGGCTTTGTATTAGAAGTTTTTGGGCTTTACCAATTGGTTTAAATGATGAATAAATTGTGAGGCTATTATTTATTTTCAAGTCACCTGGAATAAATCTGAAGAATACATGCATTTTAATCGGCATTGACAAGCATAAGTAACCATGCTCTTTCACGGAGCGGGACATCCATTGTGCAATCGGCTGATTTGTTTTAGGATTACTTTCAACTGTTGCACATTACCTAAAATTAATGCTGGTATTTCCTACCATCCTGTGTACCTGTTATTCAGATCATTTATTCATACATTCACTTTAAGTTACACATCAAAGAGACCTTGCAGATTTAAAATAGCTGTGTTTCCCCCCCCAAAAAAAAAAAATCCAAAAACCTTTTAAGTGTTAAAATACTTCAGAAGTATAGAAGAACATCTGTCTTTAGGTGGGGGAGACAGATTCCCCCCAAAACAAATGCTACCTATAATAATTATTACTGTTTTATTTCTGATTCAGTGTCCTGTGAAGTCATTGGGATGGTTTCCATTGAAAACATTAAATCATTGTTCCCCAGAAGTCAAACATAGCGATTTTGGTTAATAATGACTTAGCTAACACCTTGCCTTGTTCATGTTCAAGAATACATAATAAGCGGATTAGCACTGAAAGGAAGCACAAAATGTGCTTTCATGGTGATCACAACAGTCTGTTAGAGGTCTGAGTTTTTCAGGTTGGATTTTTGGACACAAAGAGGAAAAAAACCCCCTTTTTTGGGGGCAGTAAAGCTAGGTTTTATTCCAGCAGTGATTTGTCTATGCGGGAGAGACGATGCTGAATGCTGTATTTTTAGACTAGCTTAATTTCACTCTATCAGTGAGGTTTCTTCTTGCAGTACAGGATCAATGCTTTACTGTATAGGATTGACGCCCCATCTAAGCAAAGTCTAGGTGCCTTATTCTTTTGTATGAGAAAGAAAGGTCTAAGGTTAAGCCAATAATTATGCCAAAGAGATGAAAAGATATGGATCAAGTAACATTAGGTTTGACATTCCCCTCCAGTAAGACAAGCAGAGAGGAAAGAGAGCATCTGTGCTGAGAATACCTGCAATATCATTCATCTGGAGTGCCACTCACAGATTTGCCTCTTTCAAGCTACAAGCTTTATCTTCTGTTCTTCCTTCCGGCAACTAAAGACTTTTATTCCGGTGCAGATTCACTGAAGATGGGGTGCGATAGTAAGCTAATTCAACTCTCCCATTAGACCCTGTCTCTTGCTGCTTTGCTCCAGAGCTAGCAGACAGTGATGAGAAATTGGAGGAGACAAAGATTAAGACCTAAAGAGGAGGGGAAAAAAAGCTGCAGCTTCTGACAAAAGAACAGATTTAACAGCCAACAAGTAGGGCTAGCCAGCAGGACTCTGATTATGTTCTTAGTCCTGGCTGAAAACATAGGGAAAACATTCTACTTTTGCTTGCTTCTTTTGCATAACCATAAAGATAATAGTGAACAAACTGTTGAGGAGGTGAGCATCCTTTAAAATCTGGATGGAATTATTATAATGATTCTTCTTGGCCAAGACAAGACAGATACAGTCAGAAGAAGCCACAAGTTTTGAAATCCTGCTAGTCTGTTTGTTCTTGTGAGCCTGATTTGGTACACATTTGAAAACCATAATTAAGATAGAAGAAATGTACAAAATGAAGGACTAATGATCTTAATTAGATGCACTGCCTTTCCCTCACCTACTTGATTCTATCAGGAAAGTAGTAACAACCTACTGGCTACTCCACATTTGAAGCTGAATTGGGTTCTTATTAATTGGAAATACTGCTCCATAAAAAGACTTTCTGGGAGTTTACTTAACTACAAACCTCCTTTCCAGAATGCAGTTCAAGTAGAAATACCTGAAGACTGGAAGGCAGGAGCTCTCAATTTCAAAAATATGATGTAAAGCTTGGGCTTGTTTCATAGAGGGTTTTCGGATGTAGTTCAAGATATTCTCCAGATAATTAAAAATAAAGGTTCAGAATCAGTTTCAGACAAAAGCGAAGAGGTGGAAAATGCACATGATGGTATGTTAACTGCTTTAACAGGAGAAAAGAAAAGGCTTGACCTGTAGAGAGGCAAAATGGAAGCTAACCTAGAACAGGTAAGTGCCACTTAAGTCAGGTGTCTGAAGGCAYTGGCAGTGTGTAAAAGCTTTCTGCTCCCGCCTTTGCAAAGGTGGGTGGCAGGTACTTTGAAGTAGTATTTTAGGGAAGATTCAGAGAATACTACTGAGCTAGCAGAATGCCAGAAAAAAAAACCTTCTGAGACCATTATACAAAGTAGCTTATTTGACATATTTCAGTAATTTTGGAAGTGACACAAGTTGAGAGATTTTTTTTCTCTCCAGCTTTGACAATTATCATACTGTACAATAATGTCTCTCAAGCTCTTGGAAAGCAGCTCTAGCTATTTATCATTCATACGTCCCTCTTCCCAACATTCAGGTCCTGACTACATTAAGATTCCTATACGTAGAATTTTCTCACTGCTGTATCTCTGGGAAACATTTAAGAAGTTTCTTTACCAGTTGAGAATTACCTCAGCAATAGCAGACTTGCTAACACCAATATCAATCAATCTATATACATGGAGATCAAATGGAAGATCTGCTACCTGCTTGAGAGGATCAGGCCTACGATACTCTTGCACTTTCCAGAAGAGTCTTCTCTTTCTGGATAGAACTTTGTTTGAGGCAATAAGGAACTTCTGTACATCAGCCCTATGCTCAGTGAGACTCCAGCACCTCTTCTCACGTGCAGTGATTGCAAGTACATGCAATAGCATGAGATCTTTCACCAACAATTGCCTTTTGTTTGGAAACCCCATGCATCCATTGAGATTGCATCCCACTGCAACTTACGTGCAGCAAGTCTGATGCTCCCTGCATGCGTCACATTTATTGGGTGACACAGTGACAAGCGCAATGTAGTCCTCAGAGGCATCCTATACTGGCAGGCATTAACCCTGAAGTATGACAGAGTTTCCATATATTTTTCACTTCTCCCCAGACAAGAAGAGGAAGATGCAATGATTCTGATCTTTCTCTTGAAGCCCACACCAGCTTTCGGCAGACAGGCCCTTGGACCTGCATAAAACCTCAAAGATGTCGAGCATCTTTTTACTCCCGTCTGAATGGAAAGCTGAGACTTCATTAAGAGGAATGCACAGGAGAAGTATTTTCTGTCAGACTCTTCCAACACTATCTAGTTGATTTTGTTTTGGATATGGAACATTCAGTTGACATTTATTATTAACTCCATGATGAGTGTTTGATGGAATAAAAAGCGAGCCGCACATTGTAATTTCTGATGCTACTGCACCCATATGTAGAGGCAGTAAAAGTGACTTAAAACCAGTGATGAGAAAGGAGAAGCAAGAACTAGAAGCAATTTAATGCATCTGGCCCATTCAAAAAAGAATTTACTGTCTTCGATTTTTCTAGCAGATTTCCTGTACGGGCTTAAAAGTGCACTAGTGCTGCAACGTTAGACATACAGAACTAGGATCATCTTTACCAGTGGTCTGAGGAACAAGACTTGTAAATGAATGTAAATAATTAAAGTTCTCCAGAAAGGATAAAGACAAGCATTGTAATACTGGGTTCACAGGTGGGAATTAGAAGCATAATAAAATCCTAGTAAGTTACATAATGAGACAGATGCACAACTGGAAAAAACAGAATTTCTGACAATCAGGTGCCCTCTGTCTCCTAGCCAGTAAGTCCTACTTTTCTTCAAGAGCAAAAATTTCAATTCTTGTCAGCCTATTACTTTAAAATATTTTAATGGCAAGTACTTTCTTTAACACAGCTGCACCTGGAATGGCATATTAGTGTCTAAATGGAAGCTTAATAGGAAGAGTTAAAGTGAACAATGAAGAGAATAGAAGAGATGATAGTGATGGAGGGGGGAACAGAATGAAGATGATAATCAGAAAGACTAAAAAAGAAACGTCTGTAGAACCAAGTCAGAAATGATAAAGGAAACAGGCATTCTGGAATGAAGATGAGGGTGTAAATTGGATGACTAGGAATAGATTCAAAAATGCAAATATGAGGTAAAACGAAAAAGGGAACTTTCTGAGAAAGAAATAGCAAAAGTGAACAGGGAAAAGTCATGAGGAAATTTTGTTGGATGAACAAGAAGTGCAGTGACCTTAAAAGAACAAGCCTGAGAAAGTGAAAGACTAAGAAGCACTTGAAACCTTAAGGAGATATTTTATCAGGCCAAGACACTCTTTAAAATTTATCAAGGTAAACTCTGATCAGAAGGTATTTGCATTTGTACAGTTCCTGCTACAGTTCTGTACAAGAAAAAAACATAAACCTCTCTGATTATGATTTTGCTCCTGAATCCCCTGTAATTACCTGAAAGATGCCAAAAGACACAGCTTTAAAAGAAGCTACTGGTSGTTAGTTTTTAACCTTGGATAATGTAGGTAGAATTACAGTTTTGTACATTCACCATGTAGAAGTAAATGCATTAAAGGATTTACACAGGCACACTCTAAGCAAGGTGTTAACACTTTTGAAAGCTTCTATATCCTTTAGGACTAGACTTTCAAAAGAGATATACATGATGAACATTTCAACACCTAAATCTGTGTATTCACCCCTTAAAATGCAATCCACGTTCCCGTGCCTTGTAGAATAAGGTTCACAGTAACTAGCACATTGAGCAGAGAGCTGCCAAAGTTCAGCAATAGCAAACACTATCTTAAGTATCACCACACCCCACAGTCTTAATGCATGTCAAGGAGCTTCTTGGCTAAGGCTGCCAAGCCAGATGTTCTTTGACACGCAGCTCTGAGCTGTCATCTTTTCCAGTAGCCCATGCACCTTACCGGAGGTGCACATTTTTACCCTTCAGATACCTTAAACGGATATGGGGGGCAGGGGAGGGAGAAAGGGGAGGATGTGCATTGTTAAAATGGTCCAGCATCCCAGTTTAAAGTTCACCATGCCTTTTAAAGGATGGAATACTTTGATAATAGCCAGTTGTCTTGAAGTCACTCAACTCCAGCTAAATCAAGAGTAAAACAAATAGAAATATTTTCTATACAAAATCCAAAATAGATAACTGAACTAGACACAAAACATACACAGAGACAGGACAGAAGTGAGAGGAGCCACGCAAAACCTACTTATCCCAAAAGTTTCTTCTACTTCTGCTCTTCTCTATCCAGCCAACATCTTGTTAGATTCTTAACACAGACATTCAGAGATTTGGTCCTTTTGCATAGATTATATCCTAAGTGAAATAGGGAGCCTAGCTTTAGGAATCCTTCCTTTTTTGCACAACCAACAGCCTTCTTGGGGAGTAATTAAGATTCAAGACATCTTCCCCATTCCACTCTACTGAGAAGGATTTCTTGATGTTCATTCAGTCCCAAGTAACTTCAGAATTCCTCTATCTTTGCCACTGAGTGCCCCTTCATACTTTGGAAATGTTAATTTGCCTTAGGCTATCTAGGAGCAATCATCACCTGCCTAGGCAATAAACAGGTTATGGTAATGGATGCTCCAGTATTTGGTTAAATCTTAAGCAAAGTTTTAACCTGCTGTGAGGCAAAATACCCTTTCTTGCTAAGCTATTCAAATCCCAGGCTGAAGGTTTTTCACAATATCACACAACTTGATATTTCATGTGCATATGTAGCCTGACAATCATATTTGATATAAATCACATAACTCTGCTTACCTGCAGTTCATCCAAGAATAGATCTTGTTTGAAATCAACCACCACAGCTATCTGCGACAACGGGTTTGGGGAGGCTATTGTTTCTCCTCTCCTCCCCACAAATTGTTTTTGAGGGACACCATGACATTGCCAGTTTTAGGTTAGATATCTAACTTGAGGTGGCACCCCTATCCTTGCTTGGCTTTAGCTTCTGGAGTTCTATTAAGTTAAATGAATTTTGGTGAATTAAAATTTCAATTATATAGCACACTTAATCTGAAGAACACTTCTTTTGGTCAAAAAAAAAAAAAAAAACAAACAAACCCCACACTAAAACACACTAAATAAAATTCACTGCCTGATAAGAGTCTGATAAATTTACAATAACTCTTTTAAATGCAGGCATGTGGCATTTGGTGAATCCATTTGGATATCTAGCTCATCTCCTACTCTACCAGTTTTTCATTACTACTTCTCTGCTTAATTTGTAAAACAATTCTAAAGAAGAACTGTTCAAGAGGAAGTGATGCAATTTTGCTTCTTTCTGAGCTTCCTGGGAGTGTATGCCATTAACACTCTATACATGAACTGTGTGAGAACAGTTATGACGTATCATTGAAGATGGATCACACTAACAGCATGTTTCTCTCATTCATTACTGTTTAACACATCTCACTGATTCAGCTATACAGTATTCTTCACTTCTTCAGTATGTTTCTGCTGCTTCTTCTGATCATCCAGCAGGTCTTTACTATCTCCATCACATTTAGTGCTTTAACACCCAACTCTCATATGTGAAGAAGCTGCAAAACTTGCAGCACTTCTGAACTAATAAGAGAGATGGTTTGAAATGTCATCATCACACCTGATATCATGGCTCCCACTTGTGAACAGATTTCCTAGGAGGATATTTTATGCCCACAACAAATTTTAATCTAAAAATATCCTAAGTTTCCAAGTTTACTGCTTCTGTTCACCAGCTAAAAGAACACTTCTCTCTGCACTCCTTGTGCCCCCTGAAGTTGCATAAACAACCTGTGGGACAGAAAAAGCTGACGACTTCCTGTGTCTCCTGAATTAATAAAGTAACCAAGCTCTGTCCTCAGGTTTACACTTATAGACTTAAAAGAGATCACAACAGTCTCAAATTCTAGCTCTGCAACTGGAACTTTCTTAATTCTGTAGAAGTTTGTTCTACGAACTACTATATTTCACCATTTCATTGTCTGATAACGTATTTTTTGCTCAGCTATGATAACAGAAAGAAATGTAATATCCTATTATACTTACTGGCTTTGCTGGAGATGACTGGACTCTGTCTTCATAAGGGGAGAAAAGATATTAGTGCAAATTCTCTAGTTTATGTCAAGTATTTCCTAAGCCTCTCATCCACAGCAGGGCCACAGACTACTGGAGAAACATTTTATGGACACGGAGGTCCAAAACACACGGAGGATGTTTATCAACTGAGATTATTACCATGAATTGACCATGAAACGGGGCACTCTTGGGAAAAGGCTTGTCATGAAAACTGTAAAATTCCTGTTCTGTGGCTGCCAGTAGCTGTTTTGTGGGTTCCCTTGAGGTGATTTACAAACAAAGTGTGCAAAGAATATGGTTATGCAATGATGAAGCAATTCCTGCACTACAGAAATAAAATGATGGTAGTATTAAATGATTTTCTTTTTTTTCCTCTCACATCAGACAATAGTACATCAAGTAATCAAAGAACTGAGAGGCAATTTTTTCCTGTTGCTTTTACTTCAGGTTTGACAGGAAGTAATTACAGGTAATTAATTAAGACAGGATACTAATATTATTTGTTTTTCTGTGGGGGGAAAAACGTGCATTTGACTAAAAAGAATCAGTATAATAAACCTCAGTTATCAGCTGTACATATCTAGGATACTCAATATATGTCAAACTTTTATGTGTTTTAATAAGTTGCTTTAATATTCCAAGCTAAGTATAGACACATAGGTGTTTTATTGTTTCAAACAGGCATATTCTTCAAAACAGAGGCAACTGATTTGTAGATCAGAATTATTTGTACAGGTAACAAACAAATTAAACTTCCCTCATTACGAATTCATACGTAAAGGTTAAATTACGATTGTTCAAAGGGGACAGAGTTATACACTTACTTAAAAAGTGACATGGTTGGAAACTAAAGTCAGGCTATTCTGTTACACTTTTAAAATCTGTTTTCAGATGCTCCTAATGTGGTTTTCAGTTGTTTCCACCCTCAAATTTGCACTTTCACAAAAAGCCATTACCAGTCAAGAGAGAAGCACTTTCCTCACACCAGGAATTAACCCCCCCGGCATCTGTCAAAGAGGCAGCTGCAGCTCACGGAAAGCGAGGCAGCCACTGGGCAGGGTGGCGCCCTGGAGGAACACTAGCTGCAGGTGATAAACGGAGACAGATACTGTCGGGCAGGAAAGAGCCATGTATAAAAAAAAAGGATGTTCCTCCATGCAGGAAGGCACCAATACTATGCGTGAGAGACTTGCCTATCCAAGTCCTTCTAGCAGCAACAGCGGGCTTTGGATATGTATAATCATATGAATATACAATCATGCAATAGTAGCATTCTGTTCCCATAGCTGGATAAAATACAAAGATCTGATGCAACTGGTTTAGGAGGGTTTATTACTTATCTATCAGGCAAAGATCACAGATCAGCATTAATTCTCAACAATAATTTAGAGAGTGCAAAAGTGAAAGGTAAATTTGATTAATGTTCTCTCTCTTCCTATCGTTTTATTGTTTTCCATGAATATCTTAAGTTATTATGACAGATGATACTGTGTATGGTAAGATTTTAAGATTATATGAAAAAATTAATGTAAACATATCTACATACAGAATATGTTACTACTCTAAGAAGTAAATACACATTGTGATTTCAAAATAATATAACTACTGAGCAGTTAACAGGACTGCTCAAAGCTTTTCTCTCAAGAAGATTCCTGGGAGAGGAAACAAAAACTAATAGCTCACCAGAAGCTCCCATTTAAATACAAACTGCCTTCTATGTGTGGGGCTTTTACTGCAGGGGTAAGGTTGATACAGCTCAGGCTTGCAAACATGTGGGTTTTCTACCCAAATGACACTCAAAACTGTTCTTTTTTAAAAGGGTCAGAAAATTTTTTTCTGAAGCAAAAAAATCCTAGAATTTCCATTTCTAGGTCCCCCAAGTTTAGAAATATTAGTTCTAGTTAGTACAGAAAGTTTAGTTCTAGTTAGTAGAAAGTTTAGAAGCTTAGATCTGGTTGCAGTTATTCTGTCGAACCCATATGACTTCAACACAAGCTAATCGTAAAAACTGACTGATTGAACTAAGAAAGAGCTAAGGGATAGAAATTCAAGTATCTGATATAAGAGGAAATAACTTCATTTCTAGGTGACAATCTTCAGAACAACACTGCTAGATGCAGGAGACTTATTTATGTACAATCCCTGGGGTAATGAGTGACACACATTTTAATGCAGATAAACGTAAAACAACAAGATAGGACCGATGAATATTTGCTGATAAGAAAGATAACAAAAGAAATGTGTCTAGGGGAAACAAAAGCAAACAAATTCACTATGCACCTAAAATGGCCAAATGATTAGGGAAAACACCACTGCTAGGAAGAACAATAATAGGATGGATTATATCAAAGAAAATTCTGAGCTGCCTCTGTTATATAATAAACAGCAGCAGCAGACTGATTTTATACTCTTTAAATCTCACTTGAATACAACCCTTTTCCTCAAATACAATACAAAATAAGTTTAAGATGCAAACGTATTTCAAAATGTTTAGGAAGAAAAATGGTAGCCAATCAAGGAATCCTTTACATCAAAACCAACACTATTATTTAAGAGCTGAATTCTGAAGACACATAGTACTTGCGCTTGACTTTACTGTAATCTCGTTCATTTTAATGCCTCAATTTGTTTCTGTTGAATCTTTGTTTTCCTTTTTGTCACTCAGTCAGTTGCCCTGCTCATTCACCTTGTAATTGCCAGCTTCCAGGAGCTTTGTAGAAGTTACTTAACAACAACAAAAAAATCACATCATTTAAAACCACAGCTCTGGAAGCTGTTAGCTTTCTGAAGGATGGCCGGAGATTCTCCAGTCTTACCATTTTTTTCTAGTGTTAAATAAAAGGAGGATGCATTTTGCTTTCACAAAGGTTAGATTTAGAACATTTAGAATTTGACACACAATGTGTAACCAACCAACGAAACAACAACAACACCACCCTAAAGAGAGCTATACACTATTTTTTTTTTTAATTTGAAAGCAAACTTTAGCACAATCAATTCAGAATTGCTTAGGAATTGAAGAGAATGATGGCTGAAAGAGACCTGCAATTAATCACTCAAGGTGCATCCCATTAGTGAGGGGAGGACACATGATACTTATTTTCCCAGGCAAAAGGAATGAACCAGCAGGAACACAGCAGGTACCTTGTAAAATTGGTAGGACAGGCCCTACAACCAAAGCAAAGAAGGATCAAGGAAACTAACACATTAAAGCATTAGCAATTTGCATTAGTTTTAGAACGGCAAACGCTACTGGAGATCAGAGCCCCCAGAGTTTGATCTTGCATTCTCATAGGAAAGACTTAAAAAATGAAATATACATACAAAAAAAGACAGCTTATACAAACCACTATATTTCTGTGCATGAAAGCAAAAAATGCTGAGTGGCTATTCTGTGCAAGTTGCTGTTTTAGATTGCCAAAAGTACTTGGTTAATCATATGATCTAGGACAAGATTTTAAATATAACTACAACAACTTTCACTCTTCAATATGCAATTTGAGCCATTCAAATTTCATTAACTTGAACAGAATCATCAAACGCAYGATTGTTAAAATGGTAATATCTGCATTTTTTCAGCAATTCCCATGAATGCTCTACTTTCTACAGTGATGGCTTAGCTGGTGATAGCTACCCATATTTATAAAGCTAAAGTTTTCCTTCTACTTTCATCAGTCTTCCTTCTTCTCTTCTGAACTTTCTTTGAAAAGAAGCAAGTGTCATTTTATGTTCATTTAGCCTTTTTGTCCTTCATCAATACTTCTGGCTAGAGGTACTTGAACTAGGTGGTGTATTTAATTCAGTCTAGCTGTCATCCATGACTCTGCTTCTCAAGCATAGGCAGCAGTAAGCCTGATGGATGTACTGTGTGTATGCAACTGATCTGCCCACTGCTGGAATACGTCCTACATGTATTAGACACATGCAGCACAGCACACTGCTGAACAACTGATCTGTCATACTATGTTGGTGATGTAAGGTTGCTCTAGCACTATGTTCTCCTTCATCTGGGAGATGTGGGAATCCAAGTTTGCACTACTGGACATCCAGCAGGTCACCGGTCAAAGGCAGTAGAGGTAAAAGGACCAGAGTATCACAGATGCTATGCATGCATACAAAACCACCCTGCCAGCTCTATTATTGCTAGCAGCTCACATAGGAGCAGAGGGTTGTCTGCACGTGTTCCCTTCTAGATCATGATCTCTACTGTCCAGAAGAACCTGGACTTCTTCTCCTTCCCTCCACCCCCTTGCTTTGCCATCTGTGTTCCTCATCAGCATTCTTCCCCTCAGGGAAATCATAGCTTGGGCACAAGCTGTTTTTCTTCCTGSAGATTGTGCAAACTGTTGCAAGGGATCCTTGTTTCCACTCCCCTCCCCTGTCCCCTCCAGTGTCAGGTACCAGAGTTGTGTGTTCATAGCAGTAAATTTTTGGATTTATTTGGTTTCATATTCTGCAGCTTCTTACATATGGTTTCACTTTTTATGTATGACTTCTGCAAGGTGCACAAAAGTACTTTCAAGCTTATTTACAGAATACTAACTACTCACTTACCTAAAAACAGTGGCCTCATATTTATCTTTTGCTGATCTTGCACTCACAGGACGAATTCTGGGACCCAAATTTGGCAGCCATTACTTAAAGAGAGTCAGTATCAAAACCTGGCTGAGAACAAAGGCTCAGTCTTATTTAACCATACTGCGTCTTACTACCACTGAAATTCCTTTCCTGATGGTCAAAGGGCCATCAATTGTTTTGCACCATGCATCAAAAAAATGTAAGGGTTTTTGGTTATAAATAAATGCCTCATATTTCATAGATTAAGCAGGTAGAAGCTAAGTAAAATGCGAGAACCTGCAGCAGACAGCATCCTCAAGCTCAGTCTGCATCATTACTAAACCAATGCCCATGCCTGCTTTTGAGAAATCAGTTAACTGCTTGAGGTGCCTTTTCTTGGAACCAAGATCAAAGTTCTGATTCCATATGATCATTAACAATTTAAGTTCTTTTTGTTTTTGGCAAGGGGAGACATGTTGTTTGTTTTGTTCTTCCTGTCAAAATCCAGTTTGGGCTGTTGAGTGCTCCTATCCATTGCACTCTTCGATAAAACAAGCAGTAAAAAAGTAAAGAACATCATGCTGCAGGATGTGCATTTGTTAATAGTTAATATACCTATTATCAAGCGCACCTTTTGTAATACCTCTGCATTTCACACYCAGGAAGCCCAATGTTGAAGGATCCCAGAATCGTAAGTTTTTTCACTGGGACACCTACTAGCAGAACTACCAAGGTTCAGTAATATCCCATGCTGTTAGAACCATCTCCCTTCTAGCTAACTAACAGCCCATATCCATCTCCTAGCTGAAATAACGAAGTTAGGGACACAGTTGCCTTATGTTACCTATACAGCATAATTAAATCTGGACTATTTTCTGTGGACGAAATCACCTCTGCAGAGCCTGTATCCAGAGCTGCTTTACTTGGCCAAGTGTTGCATCTGGGTTTGGTAGTTAGCGCTGAATGAAGTGCAGTTCATGACGTATAGTGGGACTGATGTAGAATTGTGATGACCAGCAATGGCAACAGAACCACACTGAAATCTGGGGCTTCAGCAGAATCTCAAGGAGAGTAGGATGCCAGATCCACCTCCCTCTTGGATCCAGCAGCTCCCCGGTTTCAGCTGATCAACAGTCCACAGCTGTACAGCTATCCCTGTAAAGGTTTGTATTTTTGATAGAGAAAGGTGCTCACTTACAAGTTATTGAAGGTTTTGAGGAAATAAGGTTTCTTCCTAGAGCAGACAAGCATTTCCCCCCAGTACTGCAAAGCCTAGTTCACTCCCTTGCAGAAGGCAGCTATATTAGCATCAAAAGATCATGATAATAGCACATTTGAAACTTAGCCTTTCAATGAGCAAGGAAACAGCTCAAATGAAATGTTTGGCATTCCCCGGCAAGCACTACAGACATTTGCATCTTTTACCAATGAGCTCTAGGTCTRCAGCTAAGGGGTAACTGTTGATAATAAATATTTGGTCTCCAAGGATGTATCTTTCTACTTTCTTCAGAACTGGTAGGCCATTTTAGAGGCACTCAGCATCTCCCAGTTCCTCATGAGTCTAGAGCTCAACATGAACTTGTGGGCTAAGCTTAGCCTCTCTTTAGGCAAGAAAACTACTGTTTGGCAAACCTTTGAAAGGCTGCGGAGCCCTACAAAAAGATACAAAGTAACTTGGTTTGAAACCAGGCTTCAAAGTTCTTTGCTTTCACAAATAACTAGCTAGAGAGACTTTGCCACAACAACACTGATCAGACAAGGCCTAAAGACAACATGAGGTACAAGATAAAAGGAAGGTACTGTATTAGTGGTTAAATGCCCAATTCAGCAATGCTTGTGATACTATAACCAGTCAGGTTCTGGGGTATTAAAGAATTCTGAAGAATGATTAGTTTGAAGGTCACCCATTTTTCTGCACTTGAAGTGAAATTTCTGGTGAGTATTAGTCATTCACAGAAAAATTAAACAGTAAGACAGCAGACTGTTTCATGCCAAGAGATCATAATATCAGTATGCCAGGCCTGAGGCCAAAGGGAAGGTAAAGTTTTTGAAGCCAAGTTTTAAAGCTTATATAATTTAGAACCTTCTAGGCACTCTTCCATTCTTAATATTATTTGACATCCCTGTTCTTCTTACAGCATTACACATTTGTTTACAGGCTCTTTATTTAGCTGATTTAAAAAGTGAGCACTGCAAACTGCATATGTTAATAAGAAATTTACTGAGACCAACAGATTTAGCAGCTTTGTATTTTGCCTTATCTTCTCCCTTTTTGAAGGGATATACCCTTGACAACATTCCTGAGAGTGTGTCAATTGCCGAGTTAGGAAAAGGGTCTCTTCTGTCTATGATAGATAGATTAGGGACATCAACACCCTTCCACAAAGCAATCAGCAAGCCTAAATCAGAAAGAGGCTCTTGTTTAAGCTGAGGCAGTGTGGTAACCTGAGGACACATCTACATTACATGATGAAACATAGTGCAAAGATCCCAAGGCTAGTACCAAAACTGAGGGCAGGGTAGCTGGGCAAACACGGCTCTGTAGGACTGCAATTAGTAGTTGCTACTCATTGCTTTTGTTTGTGACTGGATGTGGGGGACAGAGGGGGTGATGCAGGCAGTGGATTTCAGTTGTGGATACTCTGGTTAATGATTAGGAAGAGAGAAATGATTCCTGATAAAATTGAAAATATCCTCCAGTAGAGAAGACCTATCTAGCCTCCATTTAGAAACCTATTTTACAGTTAATTCCACAAGTTTATGACTATCAGCTTTATGCTATGGAAGATTTCCTTTCTTATATTAAGTTTGAATGCTTGTCAACAGGAAGGTTCTGCCTGTTGTGCTACTAAAAGAGAGCTGTAGCCAAAAAGGTGTCCTGGCCCCTGAGAGAGTCATTTTCCGAGGAAGCTTTAAAAGCCCCAGTCAGAACTCAGGAATTTTTTGCTAACAGTTCCACTGAGATGTCACAGCTTTATTCTATCAATCTCCTTTCAACACGACCAAAATAGAAAGAAGACAGAAACAGCACACGTGCTGACTGAGCTCTAGCAAATTTGAGAGTATGTCTGCAGTTTCCAAAGTTAGCCTGTGCTTTAGGGAAAGGCAGTTTTGGGAAAAAGCTTCAAAGAAAGAGAATCCAATAGGCTTTCAAATCCATTGATCAATTTATACTTCTTAGACTTTCTCCACTAAGAATGGACTACAAGCATTTTTAACAAAGCAAACCAGTCCAACAGCTGGACTCCTGATTGCAGGCTTTGCTGTCCTCTTCAGCTCCTAAGGTGAAGAGGTAAACAGTCATTGCCACCTGGCCTCAGAGGCCCCATGTACCTGTGGAACTCAGTGGATCTAAAAGGACAGATATGGGATTACAAGTAAAAAACAAAGAATGAATGAAAACCAGGCAGTCACCAACCAAGGAAAAAGTAAAACGTTTAACTGTGACTCCTCCTGACAACTGGTTAAAGGCTAACATTTCAGTTTGGCTGGAAAGACAGCTTCCCTCCCAAGCCCCACGGTAAGTAAATGCTTTGGGGATGTGGCAGCAGAAGAAAGGCAAAAAAGTGCTATTAGCATGGATTTATTTGAGATGGGCCCAAAACAAAATCTGAGCAACCCTTCAGCTTTAAGGCATCTGAGCTATGGATCAGAGTTCTGTAGTTAAGGACCAGTTAACTGAGAATTTTATGTAATATAAATTTCGTACATAAAAGCTTATACAATATAGCATATGGGCACATTTGTGAGAGGGCAAACAAGCAAGCAATTGCCACACACAAACATGCACACACATTCATTTGGTTTCTTTTGATAAAGGAAGCTTTGCCATTCAAAATAGTTGCCTTGAACAAAGACAAAAGCGCTCTACGCAGAGCTGGGCACCATTTACCGTACGGGGGGCATTTGTGAGCAGGATGCAAGCTACAGCTCTGAAGATACAAAGGTATGTTCACTGTCTACATTAATGATTACTGAACTTTATTACAGATGGTAGTGATCCTATCCATCAAGAACAGATGTGAGAGCATGCAAGAGGTCACAGCGCTGTAAGGCATTACTGGTGAAGGAGGTGTGGACAATGAAGTCAATTCTCGTCCTCTCCCTTCCCACTCCCCTTGTCCTTTGGCAGATGAGGTCACTAAGGGCAGGTAAGGAGTGAAACGCAAGCTTTTTGCGTGTAGTCAAGGGGAAGGTAGGGAAATGCTTGCTCCCAGCACTCCTTGCTCCATCTCCTGAGCCACAGAAGGACCTGTTGTACAAAGAGAGAAGCCAGCTCTGTCCAGGCCAATGTCCTAAGATTGGATGCTGCTCTAATTGCGGTCATTATTACTACTCACAAGGAGCTGTGTGAAAGAAGTTACTGGTCTAGCATCTCATTCTCACCAGGAATATGCTATTTTAAGGGATCTCTTCCTACACTTTTTGTAGGAAACAACTGTGGCTTTACTAGTATTTCCACAGCAAGCCGGAGTTTAAACACTACTTTTTCCAAAATTAAGATAGCAAAATCTTTTAAAAAACAATCCTATTTCATTATTCACGACATTCCTGCAAGGAGAGTGTACGAGGAACTAAAATGGGACATTAYGCTCGTGTGAATGGAAAAGACTAGGAACTTAGGGTGTTTTTCATTGTTATTTCACAACAAATCATGTTTCAGATTCATGGCCTTTGCTGATGTATGAAATAGAAACTAAGAACAGTGTGAGGGGGGGCTGAAGTGGTGTGGAATACCACCTTTTCCTTTTCCCAAACCAAAAAACAATTACGATGGTAGCATAACAGATTTCAGACCTGAGCAGTGGTATAGCAAGAAAGAGGTTAGCAGTTTTACATTCTTTTGATCATAAATGGGAAAACTACAAGCTTTTGGTGACACTGAACTGAAAGTAAAATAAGAACACACAAGCTACCTTCAGTAACTTCCAAAGATTGTTCTATGTGCCAGCATCATGTGAATTTAGCAACAATAGATTAGGAGGATTGAGCAAAAAACCCCCMAAAATCCCCAAAGCCCTCCACACCAAAACCCCAGAGGAACCGGCAATAAATATCTTTTCAATGAAGAATCTGGAAGAAATGGTGAATAGTTATATTGCCAGCTTTGCATAATGTAACTCACAGTTATCAAATCTCATATAGATGAACTTATCTGGGAGAAACTAGTAAGAGAACAAAGGATAAAATACTTTGATTTAGAATGCTAAGAGTCCACGGTAACTATAAATACACATAAAACTACTAAAAGTACACAACCAATTACAGGCCATAAAATGAAACAGAGACAGCAGCACTTCTAAAAAAAGCATAACTGAGAATGAGATCCTTGGCAAAATAACTGAAGATGAGAAGGCAACCACCACAGCCACAAGTCACTTAGAATACAGAGTAACTTTCAAAACAGAGGCTGGATAAAGATTACAAAACAAAACTTTCAAAAAACCCCCACCAAAATGGATACCCATCTTTAGTGAATTAGTGACACGAGTTAAGTGCACAAATACTGACTAATCATGGTTATCCATTCTCTCCAGCTCCACCTCACATGAAAACTCATCACCTGAGTGCCAGGCTGAGCTCTGGCTGCCAGCTTCTGATACAGCCCAGAAACACAGCAGCCCTAGGTAGAAGTTTGACTACAGGATCAGAAGAGGAGTGGGGCTGTACAATTGCTCCCCGACACTGTAGCTTGAGAAGAGGTAAACTATGCTCACTTGCACAGGTTTTGCCCAAGGGGCTGGAAGTGCCAGTACTTGGCATATGCCTTTCTGGTTGTGTTTTCTCCCCCGCCAGAGCTCACAGCAGACAGGGGCGGAAGAGAGGAGGGCAGTTACAGTCACCGGAAAATCAAATATGTCTTTAGGTGAAATAGCCCATTGGAAAATATCACACTGGGCTGAACCTCTTGTGAAAGTCTATTTTGTTTCCACTAGAATTCAGTAGGCATTAGGCACCTAGCCTTCACTGGACTCTGAAAATCTCAGTGTTAGATTTTTTTCATTAAAGCATTAGGGAGAATTTTTCCAGGCTATCAAGACTACAGTTAAGTGGATTTGCAAGAGAGACTCTTGAGAGCTCAGAGATTGTGCCGCTTTGATAGTAACAGATCCAACAACTCAATATCAGATTAAACATACTTGTCATTCTTTGGAAGCTTTTCTAGATCACATGGCTCAGGTTGTTAATTTAAAAACTACCACCTTTGACTTTTCCACTTTATTTTCCAGGTACAAGCAATTCTAAACACAGTTCGGCATTATTTGCTAGATGTTATTGTAAGCTATCGGATATCTTTTAAGTTTTTACAGGAAAACATTACTTGTTAATCTGAAAAACAAGTCAAACATACTACGGGACATTTGGATACTTAAAAAAAAAAAAACACACCAAAAATTGATATATAATGGATCAAGAAAGAGAAGAGAGCAAAAAGGAAAAGCAAGGTCTGGTTACCAGTGCCATTTCCAGTGTACAGATCAGTTTCAACAATGAAGGCATGCTTAAGTGTCTCTATTCAGGGTTGAAATAGTCCTACAGAGGTTCTAAATACAGCCAGCATATTTGATTTATATGCAGAGTGGTAATGAGTATCGGCAGTAGACTAAATGACAAAACAGGGCATTGACATGTCCGATATCCTTGCTCTTACTGCTTCCAGTCCTTTGGAATCAAAAAAGCTAGAATGTACTTACAAATTTATTTCAAGTTCATAAACTGTTCCTCCTGGAGAAACACATCACTTGCTAAAATTCTTTGATATCTAGAGGATGACAAATGTTTTTACAGGTTTGATGAAAATAACTGCCCTTCCTTTTATAATGGCATGACAATACCAGGGAAACTGTCTCAGAATCCAGTTTAAAAAGTGTTAGATATCTGTCACCACAATCAGGAACCCACCTTCCAGGGCTGTTGCAATTGGGTTTAGTTGCTTGTACGTGTGTCACATGATTAGTGATGAATGCTCTTTAAACTGTTGACAATGGAATTTTGGAGAATTTCTTTTTCTAAAGTGAAACAACATCTGTTAACCTCAATTAACACTCTAAAGAAGCAGCACAATTCWATTTCATTTTAATATATCATCTATTAAACTATATGCTTTGTATTTCAAATAAAGGCCCAATTACTAAAGTTTATTCACTTTTTTTCCATGCAGTATTGCTGCTGATAATAGCTCATGATGTTGATAAAATATGTTAAGGTTACACTTGGCACCAGAGTAAGACCAATCTACTGTTACTGAAGACCCACAGTATTTCTTGCAACACAGCTGTGAAAATTCCTGTTTATTAAATCTTGTAAGTAATCTGTAGATCAGTAGCTTGTTTCTCCACATTTCTGTGCGTTTACAGTTAGGTCAGTAATAAAGTATTCTCAGAAATGGGTTAGTGCTTTAGAATGCTTACAGTGAATGCAACACTTCACATAACCATCTGCATACACACAGAGGATTAAATGCAATAATACAGGCTTGCAAGAAGTTCCACTCTACAACAAAGGCAAAGTCCTTGCAGGATCAGCACAAAGCATTTCACACACACACACACACACACACACACACGCGCGCTTACTTATCTTTATATATGAGGTGTTCCAGTGAAATCAAAGGGACTATTTATGTGCATAAGATAAGCATGCGTGGAAGTTCACATAGGCTGTGGACTCAAGTTTTTATCCTCTGTTCTTCAACTAAGCTTCCTTGATTCTCACCACCCAATCCCATGCACACTTCATTCCTTTAAAAAGCTCTAAATCTCTTGCTGTTTTAGATTCAGCCAGCACCACAGCAAACAAATGCAGCTTGGAGGTTACTAAGGATGTGTGCATACACATAAGCAGTACCTCATTTTTACAGTTTCAATCATATGGTCACCAGACCTTAAAATGACTGTTCAGAATTCCCAGACTACAGGAAGGCAAAAATCCTGTTAAGTATGTAACCAAGACCTGAGCAGATACAGAAAACCTTTATAACCAATGCAGCTCTAATTTCTAGGAGAAAATAATAAGTAGAGTCCTATTTAACTCCCCTTGTCATTCCTGCAAATTCTTCTCCAGAGCCTATGTTTCWTTTCTGATTTATCTGATCTTTATCCAATTTTGAGAACTACTAGAGATGCACATTTTTACAGTATTGTTCTATACTTACACTAAGCTGTCTTGAGTATAAATTGTATTTTCATACATTTTTCCCTCATCCTGCTTTCTCCTACTGGTGTGGCTGAAATTTGAGAACACTAATAGTCATCTTCGCCGCCCTCCAGCAGCTCCTAGGGGATTTCTCTTCTGAGCATTTTCTCAATTCTTTGGCAAAACTACATAGCATATGCAATTTTCTATCTACCACACTGGATCACCTTGAACTTCTATAATTTTTAACACAGAGAGGAAATCAGTCATTCCAAAAAAGTCTTGGAGCTATTTTCCCGAGAACTCAGTTTTGGAGAGAAGAGGGCATAGCTTTCTCTTTCTAATATGTTGTCTTGAAGGAGATTACAATGTAACATTTTCATGAAGAAGCTTCCCTTCACTATTTTTTCCTTCTGCCTTACCAGTATCATGGTAACATTCTACATGCTGAACATTCAGTCATTTAGGATACTTGTTTTTGGAGCCGAATCTCAAATTTAATTTCCAAAAGCAACATTTTATTATCAAGCAATCCGAGTGTACTTGTCACGTGGAATGTAAAACAGCATTTCCTTGTTCACTGGAGAGTGAAGCAGTGAAATGAACTCCACCTAGTTAGATCACTTGCAGTTTTGACAGTACCTGTCTTCTGATCCTAAAACTCATACCATAACTCCAGAAGCTTCACAACTCACTCTCAAGGATGCTGCCACAATGTTTTTGTTGTGTTTTAGTCAGAAGACCACCAGAATTCATCTCTGTGATGTTTTTGATGCTCTAAGACTCTTAGATTTTTATACTGAAGAGGCGCTAAGATGATCTGTTGTCTGTTCAGCTTCCTTGATATTATCCGTGTTTCTACATTGAAGTGGATTGCCTCCAAAGACACAGCATACTCTCTCATGGAAGTTCAGTCTAAGCTGCATTACCTCACGATGGGGACAAACTAAGAATGTCCATGTGGACTGTTACAGTGGCTCATCTGGCAGGCAGCAATTTGTAAAATACTATAATTTGATTGTGTGCCAAAACCACAGTTCATCCAATCTGTGAACAAAGAGACTTGCTTTCACTTATTTCAGATTTGCAACCAGCAGCCTACTCCCCAAAGGACTGTCATTTAAGGGTTGATCTCAGCTGGCTTGTCTAGATGCTAATGATATAAAAGGCATCAGGGGAGAGAAGCTGGTTCTACTGTCAATTATATTGAGATTAAATCTAAAGCAAATAGAATGCACCCGTCTTCAGATCAGGCCACTATCAAGCACTGAGTATCACTCTGATTTGTTTTGGGTAACAGAACTAATGTTAAGATAAATAGTTTGCACGTGTATAGTTTTGTTTTTTGTTTTTTGTTTTTTTTTTCTTAAAAACATGTTTAAGATCACACCATGTTAGCATTTCTCAGTCATGAGATTAAAAGCCATGAGAGAACTGATACTACAGAAACCTGACTAATCATTTGTGACCACAGAGGAATTTCACTGGGAGGGAGAGGGAGAGCAAGCAAAACCAGCCCAAAGGCAGTCTGCCTGGGGAGGGTGAAAGATGGGTATTGAAGAATTCCCATATGCCAACCCTTCTCTTCTTTCAACTGCTCCATTTCTTGTACTTTTTAGTTGTTTCAGGCTTCAATTAAAGCTTACTTATATTTAGATTCTCTGATGTCTAATAATGATCAACCTAGGGTGCTGCTTTTCCCTTCATCAGGATGTTTGTAAGTGTGCTCTCTCCCTTATCTGTCTTGTTTTTTGCTCTCTCTCCTTTACTTGGCCATCAACTTCCATTACTCTTATGAACTTATTTATCTTTTTGTTACTGCACTGTGTTTTCCTCTGAACCACATCTTCTGCAAGCTACAAATTACTACATCTTCTGCAAGCTTCATGTCACTAGATCACCACTAGACAGCAAGGTTCAAGCCACCTCTAGGTCAAGGAGGTTCATTTCTTCTCCCACGTCCATATCCATTACTCCTCTGGAGCACAGTGAGCTCTACAAGGTAACTTCTTTCTCTGCATGAGATTCCTGGAGTGTTGCTTCCTCGCTGAGATTTCTATACTTTCTTTTGTACTGGCCTAATTTTGTCTTCATTTTCCCCTATCCTCCTCTTCATTTTCCCAAAACTTGTAAATCAAAAGCTTTTTTTAATCCAACACAAAGTTTTCTTACACTAGTTTTACAACTGAGCCACAGATGTTTGGTTTAATTCTAATAAATATTTGAACACAGAACATAGGGATAGCGTACTACTGTAAATTAAAAAATGTAGCCATGTTTAGTTCTTGCAATAAAGGTCTCTTCCACATCTCCTTGTGTATCAGRTATGGTATATAACTGCTCAAGGCTATGCCCCCCTACAGAGAAACTGGCAAGAGAAAGGGGAACTGCTCCATCTGTCAAGCTTCCCTCTAGCCCAAAGTTGTGTATAGTCCCACAGGGGATCTTTACTGTAAGCACTTTTTGTGCTGCAGAATGTGTGCTAGTTTACATCCTGTTTTCATTTCTACAGATGGAAGTTTACTTCCTAAACAATAAAGGTTAGACTTTTTATAATCTCTTGATTAGAAAGGTTATATAAGAAGCCATGTTCTTTTAAGAATACAAATCATAATTGGAGGCTTGAAATGAACACAAAGTACATCTTGCGTTTTACTGTTATTATGCACAGGGTAGTTATGTACGATTACCTTTGGAGAGTTTATCAGGAAAAAACATCCTTTATCCAGTTGCTGCTTGACCTACCTACAAAGAGAAATACAGCCAGTACATTACTTCCAGTTAAGTTCTCCATCTCTGCCTCTTTGCTATCACTTCTGAAGCATGCCTAATAAAGTTTACAAACATCAGTCCTCAAAATAAGTAAACGAAGTCCTCAAAAATGTTAGTGTTATGAGAAAGTGCTGAATCATTTTCTGTAGATGGAAACTCATGAAGAGAATGCACATTACCAATACCTAATTGTTCATCACCTCTACTGCCATTGAACCATTTGGCATAGGCATTTCCAACAACATCAATATTAATGCTACATTTCAGAGTGTTCCATCTTATTTTCTCTCATCTGAATTAACCCATACTTTTGATGAACTCTGTAGCTTGGTAGAATATTAGCTTCCTTATTAATGCAAGAACCTTGTTCTTTTATCTTGCTAACTCTACAGCTCCAGCCCAGAACATGCTGAAGATTCGGTTATTTCTTGTTCTTCATTTAAAAAAGGAGGGTGGAAAGACGATTGCTTATTTTCAGTCAGCAGCAACTGTGTAAGGTTATGCAATTGTCAATGAAGGCCTAATTTGACCCATATAAATTTTATTATGGATGATGAACCAGAATGAAGGAACTCATTTTGACTTTCAACCCTGAGACTGAGTTCAAGGTTAACACTTAAAAGAAAACTTATTACTACTATTTTATGAGAGTAATCACATTTGATGTGAACTTACAAACAGATACTGTGTTTCATGTTTTCTAACATATTAAAAAAAACAACAAAAAAAACCCAAACACACACTTTAGAATTGACCTACACTTCAGAAATTAAGATTTAAACCCTCCACGAATCAAATCTCATTTGCCTTTCTCCCTTAGCCAGTCCAATAACAGGCAAATATATGAACACAGATATGGCACAATCTAAACTGGTTACTGACTAAGCTTGTAACATTATCTTTTAATAAGCTTACTCATCACTACCCTAAGATGTATTTTCAATTGCTTATAATTTTGCAAGATTTTAACCATTTGGGCTGAAATATTCCATACCCAATGCATACACAAGAATTTTATTTTTCCTGTGGAAAGCTGAGTCAGAAGAGTCCAGCTATTTCTGAAAATCATAAAAGACAATTTTCAGTGTAAAAAGAATTATGGTAATACTAGTCTTCTACATCTCACACAGCAGGCTATAAATATGAAAACAGAATGGGAGAAATGGGTCAGGGAAGGATCCTGTGCTGTTTCAAGGAAAAATCCATCCAAGTTTGGCCAAGTTAAAAGCTTTTGATAGAAACTCGCAAATGCCAAAAGGACCCTCCCAAGATCTTAGTATCTGACAGTGGTGTGGTTTAAGCTTGCTGATTATGCCCAGATTTTTTTATAGCTCCGAGCACTGATCAGCTCTATTCATTGTTCTTCAGACTAGAAAGCACATCCCTAACTCAGGAGACAAAAGATGGACATTCCCAGTGAATCCAATAGTGGACTGGGGCAGGCAATGGAATTAGGAAGAGCGTGTCAGTTTTCCCTAAGCTCTCAAAGGTTGTCTTTCTATGGACATTCAAGAAGAAGGGGAAAAAGATTTTTGTTTTTAAGTCAGAAGGCTTGAAAATGTTTTGGAGAGGAAAGACATGGAAGGAAAGTGGAATAACAACCTGCAAGAATAAACAAACTATCTGATTGGGGTACACAAGCTAGCCCTTGTACTACACTGTCCCACACAAGCTTTGGTAGGAAACTGACCTCTGCAACCTCCCCTACCCCTTGTTTGAGGGAACCGTAACTCTAACTCTACTCTTACAAATTAAAAATATATAGGTGACCTCAGCAAGATGAATACAAACCATATATATCTGCCAACCCCAGCCCTACTCCTAGCMCTGCAGACTAACAATGAGAGAAGAGCAAAATGAATTGTACAGATCTTTATTTTCCTCAATCTTATCCTAACCTAAATGATACGCAAAAGACTGCCTACATTTACAATTAAATATACATTACATAATTCAAACCACCCTATCCCAGGACAATACGTGAGCTAGGATACCAATACTGTAGACTTCATAATATCTTGCAGCTTATTATCCTTACCTACCATCTCCATTACAATCTATTTTCTGATGACTGACTTTCCACAGCTTTTCCAATACAATTCCCTGAAGTCACTGTAGGGCAGTCACTTTAGTTGTCATCTCCACATTGCTTTAAAATGATACCTGTAGAAAGCAAGCTGGCTCTTCATTTACTGTTCCCCTTGCCCCCCAGTAACTGGGGTGAATCTGTTTACGTTCATCACTGGAGCCCAGTTTTAATCTAGAATTCAGGGAGAGGAGAGTGTTGGGATTACCAGGTATATGCATATTATGGGCAAAATGAGCGATCAATTTGACATAGCATGTTGTTCACTCTAGTTCTTACTTCCTAGTGAGCCACACTGCACACATGTAAGTTCATTCTTTGGCTTCCATATGGAAAAAAMCAGCTTTTTTTCCTAGACAAAACTCAAGAATGACAGATCATATAACAAAGATCAATGGCCACAAATTGCAGTTTAAGAGATTGGGACTGGACATTAGTAAAAGCTTCACAAGCAGGGTAGACTTTCAGAAAACKTTCGAGTTTCTGCCCATTCTTGAGTCCCCCACTACTAGAGCAACTGACCTTCCCAACTCTTTTGTAGCAGATACACACCATCATTATAGGGCTGCTAGTAGAATATCCCTGGTGTTGGCCTTCCTCATTGAGGGAACCCCCACAACATCCATGCCATTTGGAAAGCAGGCAAAAGCCCAGACTGCATCTCTGTTGCCTATGCAGGAGGCAAGATAAGGCTGCTTTAACAACTTTTTTTAGTTAAATTGTTCGTTGCATTGTTTTTTTCCTTGCTATATTGACCTTTGTCTTGTTACCCAGCTGGTTTAGCCATTGTTTGAATACTGTTAATTGCTGTTGGCTCTACACAACTTGTGTTCTACACCTCTATTTTTTCCTGTAATTTGATGGCCTTATCAGTAAAGGGGTTCCCATGTGACACAGCAATATTTAATGTTGGATTCAGTCCTTACAGTGACAGCTGGGCCCTCAGAAGTAGTTTGTAAATAGGTATGTGGAAAGGCATAAAAGGCCTAATAGCTCACGAGAGAGCATGAGAACTAGAAATGCGTCTACAAATGTAGGATAAATAGGATCCCTAAGGAGATAAAGGTGATACATCATACACAGATAACTATATAGATCAACTATTTAAAATTAATGGGACAATAATAATAGGTAACACAAAGATAGGGGAAGAGATTTGGGGAAATAAAATAGCTGAGCTTTATTTGGGTTACATGTATTAGGTGGGAAAGTCATGGAGGAGACTGTAAGAAAGCAGGGTACGTTGCTTCAGGCAAGAGGAGAAAAGTGGGATTTTTGCTTAGTTAAATAGTAGCAGAGCAGTTAAAAGGAGAGAACAGTAGGCCCCTTCCCCTGTGGGCACGTGTGCATGTGCACACATGTATGTGAGCACGAGAAGAACAAGGTTCCCTCCTTGCAGGCAGAGGATTCCTGGTGTGAGGAAATTGCTAATGCTTTCAGTTACAGCCCTGCAAAACTCAAATCTTACCTTGCCAAACAGAGATTTACCCACTCCAGGTTTGTTGTTGACCATGTTGGGCTGACCAGCAGGAGGTGCAGGACAAGTACCCAGGACAATGCTGTCCCATGAGTTAGTTGTAATCTCAAAGGCCTCAAACGTTTCCTCAACTACAGGAGATTTAGGCCCATACCTGCATTCTGTGACACTGGAATACAATATACAGTCCCTATTACATGATTCTCTTTCCCTTTCACCTCCTAGCAGCAACGCTTCAAAATTTCCTTCCAGTATATTATTAGATGCCCAAGGATAGCCACTGCCAGGTGCATGCTGGGCTCACTGTCCACTACTCAGGCTCCAGTGTGGGCAATGTTACAGCCTTTAGAGCAGAAGTGCAAGGCAGCAGGCTTCACACAGACAGAGACAGAGGAACAGCAATAGGAGAACAGGCATAAAATATAGCATGTGTGAGATTTGAAAGCTTTTAGGCTTGGTACAAATGACAAAGATTATGGACAGTGTTTCTCTGGAGAACGTTCCTCTACAGAGATGAAATTAATGTTGCTCAGAGCACAAGCTAGAATTTACACTTTTTTTTGGGTCCAGTGATTGAAGGTATTGCACATGTAGAGCTACTCTGTATGTTGAGACATAACATTCCCCCTACTTAGCAACAGTCCTCAGTGCTCAGAGCTTCTGAAAGGTTAATTTGGGCAGCTACAGCACTGACAGCATACGTGTCAGTGAGCTTTTATGAAAAGCCAGTTTTAAATGACTTCATTGGCAGTACAGAACAATTCTGTTGGAAATAGTGTTTTGTCACTACTGATCAATCAGTTTGGGGTAAGAGTGAACAGTGTCCCCACTGGGAGGCATGAGCCTTTCTTCTCCTGCCACCAATTGACTCAGGTGTACTGATACTGCATCTGAAACAGCTTAAGTAAGTTGTTCTGTTAGGAAGCTGCCTGCAGCTACATTTCACACACATATTCCAGCACTTCTGGTTTTGTTAATACTCAATCTAAACATGACTGTGTCTTTAGAAACAGGTTAAGTATTAAAACAAAAGTAAAACTAAATTAAATTTTTTAATCCACTACCCAGAAAAGCTCAGACTCTTGTATGCATAAGACCTTTTCCTTCTAATTCCTTCCCTTCCCAGGGCCATACCRTTACCTTCTCCTGCTTTATATTCCCGTGTGTCTTATGACACCTCGTGTTTGTCAAGAGAAGACTCTGCAGCTTGTCCTGAAAGCTATGCCAGAATCAGCATGAGCAGCACCTAACCACTCAATGGCCAACTTCTGTAGCAATAGCTATAGCAACTCTCATCCCTATTCATACRCTGACTCTCATAAAACTTTGGTGAACTCAATCACCTTCAGAAACTATTCCTCTGACAAATTTGGTCAGAAGTGGCCAACAGCTCAAAAGCTGTCAGGGGAAAAGGAGACAATACAAATTTTGGTTGCTTTAGGTCCTTTAACTTTGCATTCTAATGAAATCTCATAAAAGTTGTAGCAGAGATTATGTTCCTTATGCACACCTGTTAGAATACTGAAAGTACTTGGCAAATGGTTAAATTTCCTCTCAGTCTCTTTGATTTCACTATACAAGAACTTGAAAGCATGTCTGCCTCAATACAGGAAATCYAAAAACATTTGCTACCTTCTCTGCAAAAGCCATTTTTACCTGGTTTCCTTTTACACTTCTGCTAACGCTTTGCTAAGCTTTCTCTGAAGTATCATTATTAAGAAACTTTCCAGTAACCATACTGTATTGTTCAAAAGTTTTTCCTTAACTCCCAGTAATTCTCGGTTAAAAATTTTTTTTTTTAAATAACCCTTCCAACCACATCAGAAGTCAGAATATATGTCTAGATGGATTGGAAGGAGAAATGTTAGGGATGATTTGTATTTGTGTTCCTCAAAGAACTCTGTTTCAAATCATTTCATGATTTAGCACCCTTTATTTTATACATTGCTATACACACGCACGCAATTCATCCTGTGTCTCACCAAAGAATGACACTAAGCAGAAAGAAGTGCTCCTCCACCCCAGAGCTGCTGCCTGGCCACCCAACCTTGGCATTTTGCACTGCTTATGGCCATAAGCAATCTACCTGTGGGCCTCTACTTGCTCATGGGTCATTCTGATCCATTACAAAACTTCACTCAAAGTTAATGCACTTTTGGGATGAAAGTTTGCAGCATTCATACTTCATTCATGCTTCAGTGTGGTCTCAGGCAGAGTTCTGGGGTTTCACCATACCAAGAGAGGGGAGAGAGCCTAAATGCAACCAAAAAGGATGGAGGTTGAAAAGACTTATTTCAGCAGCATACATGGAAGAGAAAAGGTTGTTTCTTGAGCAGCTGCCCTCATTTTTACCCACTGCTGAAGCAGCACAAGCTTTCAGCTGAAAGGCAGAGGCTGCTGTGTCTACGGCTTGCTGTGGAGACAGCCTGATGTGCTCCACCACAGTTCCCCTGTGGTTACAGTTGAGCTGTCTGACTGCTGCACCACCAGAACAGGGCTCATGCAGCTGACCCATATCAAAACAATTCATAGCTGAGGCTGAAACCTGACTGCGCATGAGGGATCCTCATCCCTTGACTTACGGGTCTCAGGGGAGAGAGTACTGTCTCCCATGTGCTGGGCAGAGAGGGGGCATTTGTGTACAGCCAGGCTCCAGCCCCAGCAGCAAGCAGTTGAGAGGCTGGCAGAAGCAGTATTTTAAAAAGCTTTTCACTCATTCCTCAGCATGCATGCCTGCACACTTGTGCACTCAGTATCAGAGCTCAGCATGGTGCACAGTATGTCAGGGGACCCAGGAGGTATTGAGACACACACTTTAGCTTGGTTTCAACAAGCTAGGCAGGTCATTCTACAGTGTTGGAAAGCTCATGCTTGGCCCAGATATGCAAGTAGATACAGTTCTATGTCATCTAATAGCACTTTGAACGTGGTTCTGTAGCTGGTTTTATTCTGACTTACATAATTAAGAGGTACCCAACAGATAAGATTGGGCAGAGCAAGAATAAACAAAATTCTTGTGGTCCATCTCTATTGTCTTCCACTGAGTTTCTTCTGCAGAGTAGCATGGAAAAACACCTCAAGACAGAGCTTAAGCCATGCACCATGACATGGCTCAAACATTCCCAGCATTCCAGGTGCTTTGGGGCCATCTATAGCCACAAAAGGAAACCTCACTTTGATTAAGTGAGGATAGCCACATGCTGTATACCCACTGTTCACTCAATAGTTCCTGTAGGCTATTTAGTTAATCTGTACAAAACCTGATAATAATTTCAAGGACAACTTTTCACCTGAGGTATGTCTAACAAACCTTTTCAAATAGGGAAAAATATTTTAGAAGGAAAAAGATCATGTAGTTTTCAGGAAGAGGTTAGAAAAATGAATGTGCAAGAACTGTAGACAGCTCATACAAGAGATTTAGTTTGACATACCAAATGGATAAACTGTGCTTCAGAATACTTGGGAAACAGGTAAAAATCTTGCAGAAACTAAGTTTAGTCTCTGCTTACAGAAGCATTTTGTCACGTAGTTACTGTTTTTAAGTGTTACTCCATTCTTTCATCTTCTTCATTGCTACTGAAAGTTTTCTCAAACCAACAATAAACCACATCCGAGAGGTTGTTTTGTTTTGCCATGTCTTAGACTGACATTAATTGCTTGATACTTTGTATTGGCAAAAGCAAACCACAGAAACCTGGCAGCAGCATTTGAGTCACTAATGCTACTTTTAAAGCTATGTACTTCATCCAAAGAGCCCCAAAATTAGCACAGATTAAAAAGAAATTATAAATTAAATCAAACATTTAGGGAAGTAAACTGATGTTTCTGTTTGCATAATGGATCTAAACCAGACCATCTCTAGTTGAACCTTCTTGAAGCTTACTGTGAATAAGGAATGTTCTTTGGGGACAGTGTCCATGGAAGACAAGCTCTGGCAGTGTGAAGAGCTTGTTAAAGTCATTAGCATGGTATGGCTCTGTTCCTGTGGAACACACACAAGCTACCCCAAGCATGTGGAAGTTTCTGGTTTAGCTGAAAGGAAAAGCAAGTAAAGCTGTTCACTAGCAATAAAGTTTGCAAGCTTAGATTTTCACACTGATAAGGAGAGGGGGGTGTTACTTAGGTACTTCTTGTATAGAGCTGTTAAAGGGCGGGGGAAGAACCCATGAATTTTACCAAAACTCAAATTTGCATCTTGAGTATGACAGAAGTCTTCCACAGAATACAAATGATCTTTTTTCCATCTTCCTGGTCCTTTCATTACAAGCCACCGAGCTGCATTTCAAGTCAATTATAACAGTACAGTAATCTCTATCTGCCTAAATCAAGTTGCCAACTTAAGCTGTATTTTATTTCTGGCTTAGTTTACTTTAAACTTAGCAAGTTTAGTGTGCACAGTCAGAATTCACCATTTGGATCCCCTCTCCCTCCCCCTCCCCCTCCGGCACCATTTTCCTCCACCCTCAGCATTTCCCAAGACACCGCTGTACATCATTTTCTTTCAAAAAAAAAAAGAAAAAAGAAAAAAAAAAGAAAATCCCCCCCCCCAAAAAACACAAAACAGAACTGTAAACTGCCATATGAAGCTATGCTACCTCAGGCTCCTGCATAGCCCATGCCCAGCTACACACACTTAAGAGTTGTTCCTCACATGTCATTTCTGTGTAAAATGGGTTTGATTCCCTCCCCCATACCCCAAGCGGTTTCTGGCCTCTTTCCTCCGAGTTTTGGTGCTAGTAACAAGTATAATCCCAGCCATCCTCTTGCTTCTTAAAAATTTTACTTCAATTCACTGAGTCACCTGCCTAGCCAGCAGCAGGCATTGCTCTGTTCCAGCAGTCTGTCCTGATTTTGTGTGCCTTCCTGGTGATGCCTCACTACTACTAGACCTGTTTTAGCAGCAGGGTTTTTTCTTTAGCCATCTAAGACATTCTCTTAGCTAATATGTGTGGCTATATTTTCTCTCTCTTTCTTAAGGATTCAATAAGGTCACAGAAGATCAAAAGAACATGCATTGCTCCTCCTGTGCTGCCACTTCCTGATCTTCAAGACTCCTATTAGTGTAGTAGTTCTGTGATCGTAGCCAGCTGTTCAACTAGCCTAGAACAATTTCACTATAGGAAGTATCCAGGCCCTTCTCCTCCATCACAGAAAGTGATTTTCCTCCCTTGAAGGGCTGACATCACAAGGAGAGTACCCAATGCTCAGATTTCCCAGGCCTGCTGCCCTTCTTGCTTCAAGAGTAGGCTGATGCAAAACGTACCATGATTTCCAGATTCATATTTTCTCTTGGCCTTTTAGGTCACAGCACTACTTTTGTTTGTAGGGATTTTGCTGGTGTGAAGATACATTCCTGATGTCCTATATCAGCTGTCTTTCAGCAGCTGCCCCACCATACACAGCTTGGTTCCAAGGTGGCTTACCTCTGTATTCTCCAGCACACTGCACTTATCTAATATAGATGTTACCTTCCTATTTAAGCACTGGCCATTCGCATTACAAAATGCATTCTCCCTACAGTACATATCCTGCTGTGAGGACTCCTATGGCATTTCTGGGATTGCTTGCCCAGTTTGGTTAGCTACTTACTCTATTTTACCTGGAGAAAATTCACTCAGCAAGACACTCACTGGGCTCTCCTAAAGGTGTTCCCAGCATCAAGTCAAGACAGAGGATCTCCAACAGAGGTTTTTGAAGGAAGGAAAGGATTTTTGCAAGACTTCCACTGTCCAGCCCTACTCCAGGAAACTGTTTCACACAGTAACCTGACTGTAAGGACAACTAGCCTTTCAAAAGGCTTCACTAAAGTGTAGAATCCTTAGAACATTTTGGGGGAGATAAGTAGATATTCGTTTTAGTTATAGTCAACTCCAGTTCAATTCTCTGTTAGCAGCAATGAGTCCCAAATGTAACTATTACTGCAAATAATCTCAAAGGAAGAAAGAGCTGTATCCTTCTCAACACTGGGACCTCCACAATTGCCAGGTGAGCACACAAACAAACAAAAACAGCCCCTTGAAACAGACAACATCTAGACAGACATTAGACAAGCTGGTGAGAATGATGTATACCCATACACATCCCAGGATCTGTCCAGCAGATTTGCCTGGTTAATGAAGATCCATACAAAGCAGCAGAAGTAACCTATACACAAACTGCTGTTATTTGTCAGATGGCAAAATACAGATGACTTAGGAAATAATAAAATATTTAAATTCCACATTACTGTATTTCTGGGAGACATCTGATAAGGTATCACAGAAAAATCCAGCACAGCTAACAACATGTCATTCACCTTAGATATTTGAAGGTATCTAGTTCATTTGTCCACAGCACTCTGTGGTTGTTCACAGTGATCAACAAGGCCATTACCTTAACTAGTATAACTTGTACTCATTAGAGACAAAACGCGTCTGATACAGCATTAGAGTGCTCTAAAGCACTACTTTCTGTTCCTCCTTTCAAACAAAGGAAAATACCCATCTCAGATCTAATCAATAGCAACTTGAGGAATGCTTCCAAACTGAATTTGGTAATATTTTTCCTCTTTCTTTCATTATTGTAAATGCTCATTTTGCTACCTGGATCAAAGCTAAACACACTCACAAAGACGAGAAAGTAGCTAAGCAAATGAAGCGTGAGCTACAGTGAATGATGTTACAGCCTCCTTAATCATTAGTCCCACACAGTTTTATGCATGTGTCACTACTCCCTGCACTCACCATATCACCTTCAAAAACTTGAGGGTTGTACAGGGTCAGTTTGTATAAAGTTATGCTATTATTTAATCACAGTATGAACAATCCTATCAACACTAGATAGGATACTTCAAGCATTAATTTTTTATGAAAAGCTACTTTATTTGATGCTTTGATCCTACAAGAGAAGTCTTTACAAAACAAACCGACTGCATCAAATATACAACAGAGAACAGTACAGATACCATGCAAGTCATTGGCCTGAACTAGTCAAGCATTTACTCTTCTGCTGGATTTCTGAARGAAGAATTATGGTGCTTGCGGACACCTATTAAAAGGATAATGATGCTGAAGAAATTAAATGACCTACACATGATGCCTCTAGCAGTTGTATAGCCTTCTTGCAATATGCTTTAAAAGCCCATCTACAGAGTCCACTTTTTTTTCCAGACGCAGGGAAATGCATTCCTTTGAGACTGTGCCAATCTAAGCTGCAGAGTTAATCACAGACCGTAATGACTTAAAATTTTCAAGAATTCCAAGATGAGAACACTGAGCTCATGTTCAGGCTGGAATTATAGTCCTGTTTATTTTAAGTGAAAGGATAACGTACAGTCTGACTCAGTTCTTGCATTCTGTTGTAAAACATTTCAAAGAGTGGAAGTGAATCTTCTTGATCATTTAGTGAGAAGCACTTCTTGCTACAGACTTATGGGGCGTAACTGGGTAGCACAAGAGAGTTACCCCAAATTAGAGTGCTTAGTGAGAGCAGCTTTGCATCAAGAAAAGCTTCTTTTAAATAAAATGCCCCCTTCTGCTGCAACTGACAAGCTGAGCTGGCAATGTATTTCCCTGCACCTCTCTCTGCAGCAGTCAGCAGGTAACTTGACAGAAAACCCAAAATAGAGCAACTACAAATATATATATATATATATATATATATTTTTTTTTTAAATCAAGACAGCAACCTCTGCTGCTGTTTTAACAGTAACCATCAGGATCCAAAACGTAGAAGGTTTTTTCCATTTTATTTTTGAAGAAGATACACAGTAATGAGTCTCTGTGGCAGCTGAAGTTTGCAAAGATTCAGATGACCCATTTCCCTTATCTAATGAATTCAGGCAGCACTGCAAACTTTTTAAAGCTTTGAACTGACAAACACCAAGAGAGTCAACACGAAATTGAAAGACAGCTCATGCTTCAAACTCAGTGACTCTTCAAGTCAGTTCAGGAAACTATCAAGTTTTACAGCTGCCAAGTTACTGAAGTATAGAAGAGCATCTTTGAAATGTAGTTATTTCAAATCTCTTGGCCTTTGGCGGGAACTACAGAGTAGGTGCTCAGTGGGTTCATGGAGACTTCTTTACTGAAGTAGATGCTGCTCGGACCCTCCCAGACAAAACAGAAAAGCACAGAGCTAGCATACCTAAACAAACTCCTTTACAACTGCCTTTYGCAGTGAAGTTACTGCTAACACAACTGTACACCAGCAATGCAAGCAGGTGCAGGGCTGGGCAAAGATACAGTTGATGATCCTGGAGGGATCCGTGAGGTTTGAGATTTTAAACAGCAAAATTCTGCTCACCCAAGAGGCTGAGGATCATTGTAGAGATTTTTTGCTACAGATTGATTGTAATAAGATCATGGAGGGGCAGAAAAGGAAATGGTGGTCTGAGCACAACATGAATTAGAGGGAAAATCTTTAGTGAAGTGAGTGAGGTTTTTGTTTTGTTTGTTTGTTTTTGCAGAACATATACTTAAATTACTGTTGATCCAATATATGGAAAAAAAAAAGTGCTAGAATGCAGATCCTAAGCAGTAGGTTGAACTTAGTGGAACTGTGCTTACATTGTCTGAAGACTGGTTCCTTACACTGAAATAATGTATTTTGGTGGAAGTTCCTGTAGGTTTTCACATCTATACACACCAGCAATGTTGATATCCCAAACAGACATTTTAAAGAATATTTTATCTATACCTAGATTAGACAGACCTCCAGGATTGTTATCCAAAGTTTGTCAGACCTTCAGGGCTGTTTTAAAGTCGGGTGATTTGCCTGAGTCTTGCTCCAGCCAAGATGGCATATACTTTTCTGGGACAGTACCGACATGACTGGAAAGCTCTGACCCCTATTACAAGTTGACTACCATTATACAGAACAGCAGCAGCTGGTGAAGTGGCTTTTACTGAGTCATCCTAACTAAGCTGTGTCAAAATTAATGCCACCTTTATTTGTGGTAGCAGGAATACGGAACCACTTCCTATTTTAAAAAACATAAGTTCCTTCAACTTCCATGGGGCTCCAGTATATCTGCCTGCATTGCTCTTGCAAACAAGCCAGAGCAGATCATTCTTACATTTGCTAAATAAAGACATTATGGACTAGAAAAAATGGCTTTGGGAGGTTCTAAATTCAACATATATTTTAAGATTCACATCTGTGGAGACTCAAGTAAAGCACGTAATCCCACTAACACATCTAAACTTACCTGTTAGTAGTACTGTTGTCACCTGTCTGCAGAGATAGCAAAGTAAGTTCTTGCCTTTCCAGTGTCAAGACAGGGAGAATGAAAGTGATGGGGGGGAATGGAAAGAGGAAGGGAATGATACTTATTACAGAGGTAGGAATAACCCAGTAAGTTAGCCTCTTTTCAATAAATGCAGCTACAAGCATGGGATACACCTAAACATCTTAACAGCCCATCAATATACTGTGACATTCTGCTTGCTTACACTGCCTGAGAATCGGTTCTGTTATTTTGCTTCATCAGATATACAATCTRGAATACCATGAACAGGAAAAATGCCAAGTAAAGCCCAGGTTCAAATACTTCAGAACAGATTTGCACACCTCCTAAAGTGAGCATTGGGTGAAAAAAAAAAAWTTTTTTTTAATTTGTACCTTATAGTGTCTGTTGTGCCACACATTTCATGCGACTACATAAAAAAGCTAGGCCAGAATCAAATTTTCAGAACGGAATGCCCAAGCAAAATCAACATCCCAATAATACCCAATAAAGATTTCTCAAGATTATGGTGTTGTTTGGATAAAAACATGGGTTTTAACTATATATACACTTTTGAGCAATATAAAACTTCAGAACTTGCACTGTACTGTAAACCTCATTTGCAGCAGATGCAAGAGAAGAAACAAAAACTACTGGAAAGAAATGTAACAACAAACACTAAAATGTTCAAGGCACCCCCTTTCCTATAGCTATTACAGTCAAAACGACGGTTTCTTTAAAAAAAACTGATGTTTCAGAGAGAGAAACAGAAACCAGATGATCCTGGGGCATATTTGTTGTTTCTTGAGGTGGATAACAGGACATTGCCATGTTCTATTTCTAGTTGGTTAATATATTCAGGCTGTTCTCACCTAGTCTCTGTCTAGTATTTCCTGAAAACCACATACAGCTGCAGTAATAGCTTATTATTAAAAAAAGCCCCTCAAAACTTGTTAGAAAAAAAAGTTTAATATGCTGCATTTTGTTCTATGCAGTCATTTTGAGTATATTATAAACCTTCTTTTAAAAAAAAAAGGAAAATATGACCATACTAATAACACAGTAAACAAATAAAAGGATTCCTTATACATGTAAYGTATGTTCAATAATGATCCTGCTTGTATCTGATAGCTTTCCACTTGACTCAAGGAGGAGTCCTTAAATAACACCTGCTTATGCGTAAGAATATAAGACTTCTTCACGACACAGGCAAAGCAAGGGTCCAAACCCATCATTACAGCTGAGTACAGCTTGTATTACAGTGGGTAGTCCCACTACAGCACTGGTGAGGTTTGGTGCAACTGGGCCTTCCAAAACCAAGGCAGTCAATGAATCAGGTGAAGTAGAAAAGATCCCCTCCAACAGACTTAAGACTTCAACAGTGAAAAACAAATCAGCATCTTCAAACTGCACTTCACATAGTAATGCAGCACACAGGCCACACTCATCTCTAGCACACTGCAGAAAAGCTCAACATAACTCCTTCCTCAGCCATTGCTTAAAAAAGAGAAAAGGGAATGCAGATACACTTACCCAATATCTGTGGGCTAAACAGGCATTAACACAGGCTGGATCTCCTTTATATGGCCTGTCTTCCAGTACTCCCTTTTCCCAATGCTTAAGTAAAGAAAAACTGTTTATGCTACTGCACTCAAAATAGAGATAAAAATCACCTCAAGAGAGGCCCAGAGCTGCCCTCATAGCTCATAAATTAGAACTTCACCTTGTTTGGCACAGGCTTGAACCCAGTTATAATTTAGGTTAAAAGACAACACAAAGTCTCTGCCTTTTCAGAGCCTTTTGGCAGTTTTGCTGCTGAATCACAGGGTCTGGTCAGGTCTCTACAGGTGCTCTTAATTAGGGGAGAACCCATGTTAGGTACTAGCCTTAAAGACACACGTCTTTAGAGCACAAGCCTTCAAAACTCAGCCTGTCATCTGTCATCTTCATACTGTCAGCATCATACTGTCATCTTCACTGAGGTATGCTTACAAAGAGCACAGATAAAATACTGTGCTTAATCAGAAGTGCTGCTTCCCTTTGCAAGCAAAAGATCATCAAATAGCTATCCTGGAGTACAAAGGCATTGAATTATCTCCACCTAATTTGAGTGCCTAGTCGATTCACCTTCCTGCCTTTGACTTGCTTTAACACTTAGATTTTAAAAGTGTTTCTGTCCTTAGAGGCAAGGGTCATGTATAAAAAACAGCACAGACATTTCTTGTAGAATTCAATTATCTTTGGGAACAAATCAGCTGGTGTCTTATTCACGTTTTCAAGAGAAGATTGAATGGTTTTAAAAATAAAGACTTCAGAAGGACAGTGTGAAATCATGCACAGAAATAAATATACAGCTATGGTGTAGATGATCATTAATGGCATATAACCCATGAGTATATATGGAAATAACAGTCTTCGTCTTGAAAGACTCAGAGGAAAAAAAAGACTTGAACAATTATGCCATGCAATGCCATGAAATACAGCAGACTCTTTCTTAATGTTGGATAAAATGAGACAGGCTTACAAAAGTGTTGTCAATGACATACTCCAAAGGGTTCTTCAGGGTTCTTTAGTGCTTCCAAGCACTAAACCTCCAGTGCAAAGAGTAACAAGGAATCTACCACATAAAGTAACTAGCAGGACTGACACTGTAGAGATTTGTCTTGTCAAAGGTTATCAAATGCTGTCATTAAGGTGCTTTCCTATTCCCCAAATTATGAACAGCAGAGTTCAGTGTCTTCTGTGGCTGAGCTGGTTGGACTTTCACTTTTGTTTGTCCGATGAGCGAGGTTCATTTATTATTAGCCTATGGAAGCTCCAGAGCTCTTCTCTGCAGATGAGATTGTCCTCCAGGAGCTTCCTGTCTTACATTACTCTGAAATTGTGCTGTTTCTTTCTAGATTTCAGGACTCTTCAATCACTAACTCCCAGAAAATAAACTTTAGAAAGATGCTAGGACAGACTATCTCCAAGGGGCCAGGGGCAGAATTCCACACATGCAAAAACAGTGGAAGGTTGCTCTAAATGCCAAGTCTAGGCTAATTTATTTTGAGTGCCATTTAAGTACCTAGAGCAGCCTAGAGACCTGAAAGTTGAGGATAATATAATGCTGCCTTCGTCCTCTCTAGGTATTGGACCGTGCCATCTACATTCTAATTTTGGGAGGCACAGAGGAAGAGGGGATATTCATTCTGCCCAATTTGAGCCTAATTTAGATGTTCTTACTCTGAACCATCTCCTAGAAGAGCCTCCTCCCTCCACCAACATTTACAGAGAGCCTAACACTAGACTCCTAATTTGGGCTTCTCAGTAAAGTATGTGAGTAACTTTTGGAAGCAACATCTGAGCTGTGAGGAAATTTGGACCACTTGAYACAGCTCCAAAATACATTTATATAATTGCTGTAGCATAGATAGACCTATATATGAAGTGCAATCATAGAGAAAGTCTTTCCAGACAGAATCTGAATCTGGGTTAGATTTTGATCTCATTGATCTTATGCTAATGTAAGTTAATTTTCAGATTAATTTAAGAAGGATGGTTTTAAAGTCTCAGTATTCCCACATATACTTTGCTACTCTCAGAACTACCCATGCTACATTTTCATTGATTACAGGGATGAAACAGGAGTCTGCATATCCCTGATACTAGATGTACAACAGCTGTTTTCCATGACCTGCAATTCTGCAGTGACGTAACAGCAGCCTGAACTTAAGCTACCCACAAGTTTCATCTGCCCTACAGCACATGATGCTAAGTTCTTCTCTAGGAAGGGATGTTCTGTGTTTCTGGTATTGGTCAACGGATGCTGTAAAAGAGAACATATAGAATATGTGATGAGCAGCAGCCCATCAAACTACACTGCAATGGGTGGAATTTTAGCAGCAGGGCTAACCAAGCTTACCTACAGGATGCATTTAACTATGAGTATCCAGACACAATGTGGATTCAAGGCAGGTTTGGGTTTGAGAGCGAACTGGGACTTATCCTTGCTGGTGTCTCATACAGGACAGTATAATAGCATAATAATATTTTGATTCAGTAAGTGTCATTTCTGAGAGCTTCTAAATAGTTGCCGAATCTTCTAAGTGTCTTCACTATCTGTTATTCCAGAAGCCTTCAGTGTTCTCAGCCTCCAGTTTATCCTAACAAAATCCAACAGTGTGTACACTGGTTTTGTAAGTTTGTAAGGAAACACTATGGGAGAAGCATTGCTGGGAAACACTGATTTGTAAATTCACATTGCCTTGCTGTTTCGTCTTAACTTGATATAAAGAATAATCAATCAAATTCTGTCTTCAGTCTGCTTCCTATCAATCCCTGGCTTTATACTGATGCAGCTAAGGACAGAACTGGGTTCAAGAAATTGCCATACAAAATAAAATCAGTAGTCAGCTTTATTACTTCAGTTGCTTCAACTTCTACGTTGGCTTGCCTGTTGGCTGAATTTTTTCCCAGAGGAAAACAGGTAAGATACTTGCTACAACCTTTGAGGATATTTCTAGGTGGAGCAGATCTGGGGAGGTTCAGGAGAGGAGAGGGCTAAASAGGTACAGTGAATAGTGTGCTGTAGTTCACTTTAAGGGATATTCTGAGCCTTGCACAGCACTGAGAACATAGTGGGATTACTTTCCAAATCAACAATGTCTTTTTATCACCAACTTTCCAAATCTATAATTACTTTCATGGCAGTTGTACAACTCTCCTCTGCCCCATACCAAATACAAACAGATCATTTTTCCATCTTACACAGAGTAAATAACAGGTTAACTTCTAAACAAAGTGATTGCATTCATCACTGAATTCTGACTGTTCAGAGTTCAGAGTAGGAAAAAAGGCAGCATTAAATACAACAGTTATGGAAACGTAAAATCACTACTTCTTACCTTACTTGACCTTAAACTGTTCTCTCTTCTGAAAAGTCTGAAAAGTTTTGAAAAGGAGAATCTACCCTAATGAGCAGCACACAAATATCATACCAGAGAGAAAGAATATCTAAATTATGTTCTTCCAGAGGACAAAAGTGAACAGAAGCCCTTCTATCTCCACTGAGTTCAGAGGTGCCCTAAATGGACTTGCTGGCTTACTGCTGGTCACTGTGACCAGCTGAACTTAGAACCTACATTTTCTGTTGGGACTATGTACCACTATCTCTTTTAGGAGAATATTTTTAGTTTTGGATACCTAAACAGTCCTCAGCATCACTTCCAAAACTACTGCCAAATTGCCATTCATTTCCAAAAAGTTCTTATATGAGAAGCAATTATGGAAAATAAGATTCCTGGCTGAGAGAAACTGATGTTATCATTAGAAAAAGATATAGTAAAGCAACAACAGCAATAAAATGAAAAGTAAATAAGCACAGGAGATAATACAAAGATGCTGAGTCAGGCAGGAAATTACTTCTAATCTGACTAAGTCTCTGTTTTTTTTAATACTTATTCCACCAAAATGGATGCATTTAAATTGCTGATTAGATGCCCTTACTCATTGCTGTTTACAGCATATTAATTTATATGCAGAGGTCATTTAATTATGGCTAGGTCAGTAATTGTGCTAATGAGCAAGACATACCCTCAACTATTTGCTTTAAGACAAATGAGTGCTCATTTACAAGATAAAATGGCTTTGTCTTTGTAGTTTCATGGAGGCATACAAAGAAAAGTGCTGATCCTATGCAGGCTCAAGTAAAAAGTTAGATGCCATGAAAGTTTAAATTAAAGATAGGACAGTTTATCATGCACTATAAAATCTGTGATCACCATGAAACAAGACCCTACTTAATATCCATGCACTTTAATTCTTTTCAGCAGTAAAAATTACAGAAGAAGCAAATTGATTATTAATTGTTAAACTAGTTAATTGTGTTGTTATAAATAATTTAGAGAGTTTTCTTCCTCCCACTGGTAAATTCCTGATATAGAAAAATTACTTTAGTCCCAATTATTTATAAGTAATTTTGATTAGACCCTTCTTCATATTTTCAATGACTGTTTCTATTTTGAATTGCTGTACAATGAGTAATTATAAATTTAATACTGTAGTGAGGATATCACATCTATAAACAATTCATTAATTCGACACAAAATAAATAAGAAAGCTGGCTAACAATGCAACATCTTCAATCTACAGGTCAGTTTTGCAAAATGGTTGCCCTGTTCTTTTAGCCTTCCCAAATATGGAAACACCTGTTTTGGTTTTGTTTTTTTTTTAACTAAATATCTTCAGGACATTTTGTAACACAACCCAAACTTAAAGAATTCTTTTTTAAACCTGCTAGCTCATAATATAATGCAATGCAGTTTCATCCATTCTCACAGGAAGTGATCCAAAACTTTGAAACCAATGCCAATCCATCTCTTAATTGATTTCGTGACAAATCACAGTGTGATGAGTGAGTTCTGTAAGACCCAGCACGTTACTGATCTTCGGTAGAGAGTGCACTAGAAGCTTGTTCTACATATAATTTGGGGCATGGCATGACAAGCTAATGCATAGGACAAAACCACAGAAAAGAAACTTAATTGATGTATGGAAAAGGTGGGAGTGGATACAGAGGTGTAGTACTTTTGTACAAGAACTTCCATCTAATGGCAATGGTGCCAATGTGCTTATTGATTAACTTGAAGCCTGAAAAGGTATACAACATAGCTGCCTCTTGAAGACAGCAGATGGGGAATGAGGAAAGGACTTTCCAAAACTGTCCTATCAGATTTCTCACTGATCAAACGATACAGACATCTGTGAAAGAGTATGCTACATTTGTAATTGTAATTGACGGGCGAGTGAAGAGTTAACAGGACTGAAGTTTGTCAATTGATATGCAGAAGAACTGATAGCACAAGAGCTGAYGTGCRCAAAGCTGCTGAASAGAGGACTTAACAGGACTAAAGTCGTCTACCAACCGATATGCGCAAGGAYTGATATGTATAAGGCTGCGGAATGGCAGCATTAACAAGACTGAAGAGGTCTGCCACCTGGAATCTGCACGGACCCCCGGGGAGGGAAGAAGCAATACGGAGGTGTTGTGGTCTTGCCTCGCTAGCAGGGTCCCCCCAAGCAGACAAACAGACAGTCCTGTGATTGTGAAACTCGCAAAAGTCAGCAAAAGCAGTGTTTGCCCAGAGCCCCAGCCGTATAAAAAGAGACTTGGGAGCTAGGAGAGTTTGAGCAGGGACGGGAACGTGACCTGATCATCCTCTCCGGCTGGACCGTGAGTATTCCCCCCCCTCCCCTTTTCCTGGGACGCTGGGTTAAGGTAACTCCTCGAGGTTGAGAGCCCTCTCACTAGGAGAGTGAACAAGAAAGCTTTCAAGTAGGGATAAGCAGTCCTTCCAATTAATAACGCAGTAATCGATGGTTTCAGGTTATCCTTCCTAAATTAGTAATCGCATTATTTTAATGGATGTTACTAATCCAAGAACTTGTGTGAGGAAATAAACATCTTTTTTATTATTATTATATTACTGTCTCAGTCGTTGCTATCGAACCTTCATAGCATGACAGCGTGACAGTAATAAAGGCTCTTTCAGCTTCATAAAAGAGAAGAAAAAATATTCTTTAAGTTAGGGCTTTGCCCAGTAATTCCGAAGATCTTTGTTCTGTTTTTAGCTATGACATAGACTTTAAGGGTACACTAGCAAACTACCAAATCATTGATTACCTATGTCAATCTCTCAACTCTAGCAATGCAGGCAAAGCAGCAGAATTAATCTGCTAATGTTGCATTATCAGTATCTCTTTTCTGAGGATGATGGAAAGAAGTGGGAAGATAAATGAAGTGCAAGATACAAAATGTACAATGGGAAGATAAGTGATATGCAAGTAAAAACTGAAAGAAAGTAAGTAGCTGGGGACAGCAGAGTGAAAAAGGACAAGCAATTGAAGAAAAGGATAAAAAGGAAGAGAAAAGACAAAGCAAAAAGGAAGGAAGAAGATACAGATGCAAGACAACCTGGGAAAAAAGGGAATTTGATACAGCTACTAATATACAATAAAAGTATCAAGTCTCATGAAATACATAACTATAATGTAAAGAAACACTCTCACAAAACTTATTTTGGCCAGATGCCTATGGTATTGAGTCTCACAAAACGTGGTCAAAGTATATCTACATTTTAAGGTCAGAAGGGTTCACCCAATCTGAATTCGATTGTATATGCAGTACATTTCAGCCAGATCGCCCTTCATTCAGCCCAGTAACTATACAGAATGAAATACCTGACATTATTTTTAAATCTACMTTTCCCCCATATTCTCCACACCCTCTTGGAGTATCCAAAACTTCAATTTATTGAAGGCAGTAAATATAGGCTTTTCTTTTATGTGAGCAGAGAGCATTCAGTGTGTTCTAAAAAGCTGCCAAGAACAGAAATATCTTTGAGAATGGCTTACTACCATTCTCTTTTTAAGCTCAAAGCCTCTGTAGATGCGATTTTCCTCATTTGATACGAGCATTAAGTGATAACCTATGAATCCAATTACAATGTATTACTCAGAGGTTTTCATTTTTGTTAATTTCTTTATAACCAACCAAAATGTTCCCTTAAGAATGTGAAATACTTTTAAATTTATGAACTCATTTGAAGAGATGCCATCATTCCACTTATTCTACTTGTGTTAAATCAGTACCTTTCAACTCATAGACCTCACCAACAAGCCTCAAGGACCTTTTTCTTTCCCTGCACATAATAGGACTTCCTCCCTCCGTTTCTGTCTTAAATAGAAAAGTGAAGTCATCCCCAATGTTTAGGCTTTAGGCAATTTTGGCCCCAATTTTTTTCTCACAGATCTTTTCCCCTGCTGCTGAAGATGCAGTGATTATGCCTGTGGTCTGATAACATGTTGCTGCCTGTGCACATTAAGAACCTCTAGTTGTCAATGAGGCTCTGCCTGAGCACTAAGTAGAGGAGCGCTGATTACAGTATGAGTTGAGATTGAAGTAAATACCATAGAGCTGTATTTTATCCCCTGTACAACAATCTGAAACAGAAGCTGTCCCATCATCTGTGGAATTTTATTGTTATTTAATCACAAAACTTCTTAAAAGTCTAAAGGAGAGAATTCAGCAGTGGTTAACAGTACTGTGTCCTCAGTTTACTTTGGTACATATAGCTAAGTTTGGAGGTTTGAAAATGAGCTTTCTTCCCTCAAGTTTGCTTTCTGTTTGGTAAATGTTACTTTTACTCCTTTTGCTACTTAGGCAGCAGAAACCAGAGTAGGGTTTTTTTTATAGGTTGCTTGGAAAAATCTTATGAAATTGCCCCCACAAAACTAATTTATTTCGGTTAAAATTATGCATGTTAATGAATTACTTTTTGCCAGACATTCAAATTTTGACATGCTTGCATTTAGACCAGTGGTTCTGATATTCTGATTTATTGTACTGTAGAACAGTTCCAGTTAGGAATATGTTTTATCAATTAAATCCTACTCCAGTTTGGTAGGAATATAATAAAAAAGAAAATCCTTTGGGATATTTGGAAGTACAAATACTAAGATATTCTGCTTGTTTTCTACTGAGAATGTTGAAGGACATTCTGAAATAGATAGATAGATCAAATATGTCAGTACAAACGATGCCATATGACCAGACTTTTATTAATGAAATCTTACAAGGTAAGAGTGGATCCAAATGCTCCACTGACTTCCAAAGGGCATGTATTAAGTCCTTAAAGGATATTCCATTCAAAACTTTTTCCTATCTAAAAATTACTCTTGTGTTTGTCAGTTTTTTCAACTACTATGTGAATCTTCATAATCTGCAGTGTCTAGTGCTTGAAATCTGTGTTGGGGCTTGCATTCATTATCATACCCAAAATGATGTAATGAGAAAACATCTAATGTGTTCAGTCCGTGAAGGAACTAACATGACAAGTCTTGGAACACATATTTCTGTAATTAGCATGTTTGCTGACAAAAGCTATTTGTGTGTTGATGGCAAGCTGTATCCTTATTCTATTTCATACACAGATGAGACTGCATAGAGTACCTTTAGAGCTGAAACATGTTTGATACTGAACAAATTACCTACCCTCTGGAAAGTGCCTGAAGTGCATCACTGAGAAGAAATTGCTTGGGTATAGATACCAACCTTCAAGGTTAAATCTCAAATACAAGGATAATTTATGTTGTCTTTTACATTTTAGAGATCATGTTGTGTGCCACTGCTTCTATTGCAGGGTAATGTGATGGAGCACAATGTGGCTGCTGAAGTTCAGATCTCCCTTAAGTGGCTACTGTATCCATTAGGCTCTGAAAATTGCAGATAGCTGACTACATGAATTACTCTGGAACAGTTTAGCATGTGTGTGGAGTTTTAGCTATCAAAAAGCTCTGGCTATTCCACATTAGAAAGTAATTTTCCATATGGCTTACTGGGAATTTATGCACATAAACAGATACTCAGCAGTGATATTTAATGTAGCTTATTGAACAGGTTTGCGGATCTGGGACATAATTTTCAGAGCTTTGTCAGTTTCTGTCTGAACACATTGATTATGTGCCTGGGACTTTGACTTTTTCCCTTGTATTTTATATTCCTTTGTTCTCCATTTTGATGATAAAAGGTAAATGTAAAGGTAGGATTCTGCCGATCCAGTGGAAACATCCGTCAGTGTAGATTATAGACAGAACCTTCTGCATGAAATAATGTTTATGTGATCATCTTGTCTTGCTACAGATGTTTTAGAGGAGGTTTCTTGCTACACATTCTGCACAAAATACATAAGCAGATATGATAATATGTTGCATAGAAAATTGATATGGAATAGAAACTGATGTAAAATTACAATGAGTAATTTAAGTGCAGACACAGCAATATCTAGTTGTTCGGACTTAAGTGTTTATGAGCAGAATAGTAGCTGAACACAACAAGGACCTGCTCCATAACCAGGTCTACTGGGTGCCCTAACAGTACAAACAAACAGAAACCTACGGGGTATGGATTCATTTGTACTCTAGCCACAATCATTTTAAAACATCTTTCTTTCAATAGGAGGAAAACATCAAACACAGCAAATATAAAAAATGAAAGTGTGCAAATCAATCACAGCCAAAAGATAAACAGCCATGGTCTCATCCAGTTCCCTGAAAAATTAAAGGAAAGGCTGAAGCTAGATTTAGCTGTCTTTAAAGGCCTTCAGAGGTCTCCCTGAGGAGGCTGTATCATTTGGTCTGGATATCCATCTGAAAAGAGCAGGATGTGTTGCACTAATATGAATGTAACCAGAGACATCAGAAGGCATTCTTCCACCTGGGCATGGCAGCCCCTATTTTTAGTCTTTCCTTCTTTATATTCCATCCAGCTTTAGGATTGCCTGGAAAATTATCACCTCTTCTGCATCTCTATTTCCAAGTTCCTAATCAACTGCATTTCTAGCTCATCCTGCAATCTCTTGCCTTTGGATGTGGGATTAATTTGAAAGTGGATATGGGTAGGATGGGAGGACAAAGTCATTTAATGGATGAAGATACAGCATTATAGTGGCAAAGGCTAGTGTTCCTACCTTTCTCATTTGTCTTACTTGGCTGCAGCTGGAGATCTCTGTGCCTCCCTCAGAAAGAGAGGGGGAACGGCCTGCTTTGCATTTGCAGTCAGGTACATACCTTCTGCTTTAAAGTCCTCAAGGAAGAGCAGGTTGTCAGCATAGAGCATAAGGGGTGCTTTTGTCCTGCAGTAAAAGAGACACCCTGGCACACGCTTAGAACAGTTCTGCTTGGTGTTATTCCCTCTTTTAGCTCTTCCCAAAACTCCTGCTGAGCTTCTGCCTGTGTTTTCCACTTGCAATTTATATCCTTTCCACCTTAGGCCTCACAAGTTTGTAGACCTTATTATCAATCAGCCATTTACAACACCAAGAGAAAGGCTGACAGGCTCCCTGCGAGTCCGGCCTATTTCTAGCCTCTTCCACAGTTGTGTTCCTGTGCAGAGCACCAGTGGGTAGTGCCTGCCAATTTTCAGGATGTCTTCAAGGAGTCAGGATTACTATCAGAAGTGTTCTGCCTCTCCTCCTCCCATTCCCTCTTTTTAAACTTCTGATCCTTTGTCTTCCACTACATACTCCTATTTTCATTTGTTTCATCTTGTGTTCCTTCACTTTTCCCTGGTCTGCATGCCTCACTTCCAGAGCAGGCCTTTAGTATTTTGGAATGGGCTTCAGCCATCCCCATTCCCATCGGGGAAACCACCAGGTGGCAGTGGCTAACAGGGGCAGAAAGGCCAGTCCTGCCCCTTTTCCTGCTTCTATGCGCAGAGACTGCAGGCGACTGCTGCTTCTGGATCTGCTCTGCTCCTTCTCTCTTCCCTTCTGCTGGAAGGAGACAAAGGGCAGGTTCTCTACAGACTATTTTCATTGCTTCTGTTATCAGTTACCATTATCAGCAGTGTCACTGTAACTACTATAACAAGTATGCTCAGCATCTTTACTACCCAAGTAGAAAAAGGTCCTTCCTTGCAGTAAGCAAGGACTCTGTGATCACAACTGTGCCTAATACTACATTGTACCAATATACCTATTCACCATATAAACGAACAGCTCTGGTAGCCCATGGACTCTCCGTTTTACCAATGTGCCTCTCAAAAAGGTTCCTGAATGGGTGCCTTGTCAACCTCCCTTATTGCCACAGACCTGCTATAAAAGAATACAGGTTGTTTCATCTCTGGGATCTGAATCTGTACTTCATAAGGTTTGGGACCAATTCTACAAGAAAGAACATTTCTGAACTTGCCAGTTCCTGACTTCAGAGTTCAGTGAAGAAGGCCCTCCAAAAGACAAGGCACAGTGACACTGCTGGTGTAATGATCTCTGAGAAACAGCCCATCATGTCACATCTGGTGCACTCCTTAGGCTGCAGCCTGGTTTTTGTCTTCTTTGTGGCATTCAGAATTTGGCCTTCAATTATTATTCAACTCTGCGTTTGGAAATTTGTTTTTCTCCCCGCCAAAAGCAGATTTCCTGTCTCCTTTTCCTGAATCTCCGTTCCTCTGTTTTTTGTGCTTTTAAGTAAAATTTGGCACTTGAAGTTCATCTTTTTTAATAATTGGTGATATTTCTCTGGTTAATGAAGGTCATGGCTAAGGTTCTAGGATTAGGTATTGTTTAAGGCCGTTGTATCAAGTTCCTCCTAAATCATTCCCATAAATCACCCAGCAGATTTCTCTTTTAGTGTTTGTCATGCTAACATGATTTCATTTCAGGAAGAAAGGCAAATGTTATTAGGACTCAATGAAGCAAATGCAAAAAAGGATCATTTAACATAATGCATTTAAAACTGGCAGTAGGTTACACAAAATTTCTTGTCTGAATTATGCAAATGTCTTAAGTTTTTTTATTTATGACATTTTCTTTTGAATTATAAATTTTGGTGCGCTAATTTTATGACTAAACAGAGTTTTGGTGGGGTTTCCAACTTACTGTAAGCTTTCTCAAAAGAGAAATAACTTTTAAGGTATAAATTTTATAAACATTATGAACTAATAATGTTTTCACATATTTCACTTAATAACAGATAATTTCTGAAGAGATYTGAACATTAAACACAAAATATACCACAATAACGGAATGATACTGTGGTAATTCGTAAAGCCTCATGTAAGCACATACTAATAATGGGGTCTTCATCTAAGATTCATAATATGGGCAGAGTTTGGCAACATAGCATCTTTATTTCAGTGACTAATGTCACCCAAATTATCTCACCCAATCTTGTCAGTGACCAGTCTCACTCAAAAGAAGTCTATTCTTTGATGTCAGTGAACACCAGATCAGACTTCAAAGGAAATGCATATGATAAAAGCTTGAGGTTCCTTTTTAATTTTTATATGAATATCTCAATGACCAACATTATGAATTCCTTTTATTGTTTTTTTTTCGGTGGGAAAGAGTAATGGATTAAAGTATAACTAACTGAGGGAAAAGGATTTCTATCCTGTGAAATATTTCAAGGTTTCTAGATCCCTTTTGGATGTGAATTGGTACAAAAAGATAAAACTTGGATTTTCTGTGTCTGAACTGCAATTCTGAAAAAGTACTCAGCTCATTTAAAAAACTTTAATGCTTTTTTTACATTGACTCTGTTTTAATGTAAAGTATACTCTAAATTTGGATTTTACTCTAATGAATCCTAGGAATTGGTTTGAATCAAAAGAAATGTAAGTATACACTTGGAATAATCATTTTTTATATGACAGATCTGGCTTTATCAGTAGTATCTAGCACTGTCACTTTCTATTTACGCTGATATAAAGAAACATAAAGTCATTCCTTGCAACAGCAACAAGTTATTTTGGTGTTTGTGATGTACCCCATCCTGAATAAAAATTTTTTAGAGAAGCCATAGACTTCTTGACACTACTCCTTCCCCTCATCTGGCATGACACCAAATATCCCATGAAATAGCTTGAAGAAGGGTAAGTGTACGGTTGTGCAGGAAACACATGCTGCTCTTTCATGGAAAGATTTCTGCTGACAAAGCTCACTTAAATACCTGTGAAAAAGAGCAGCTGGAAAAACAAGGCCTATGGACAAATTCTTGAGTTCTTCCCAGAGTCAAAGTGACCCAGACTGATAATCTGTTCATTCCTACAGTGGCAGGAAAAAGCATACATTTGTCTCAGAGGTAATTCCTGCTTCCAGCTTCACATGTTTTCCTTATGCTCAGACTCATAGGTGAGACCATTCTCCTTTAAGCAGGCACAAACGCTCCACCTTTCCCAGAGTCTGAAGATTTCAACTGAGAGTCCTAGGACTGCTGCAAAACATATCAAATACTGTATGAAGGGGTTCTGGTAATCAAAATATTTTGAGACTCTGCTTTAACAAATTTTCAAGTTGTTCTTTTCCCTCCTTATTTTCACATCATCCTTTTTAATTGTCCTTCTGATTGCCTGCAAAAATTCAGATTCAGAACATGTATTTTCAGTCTCATTCAGCCTTAGCTCTCCTTATAACATCTATGCAAGTTATTCAGTATTAAATTGAGCTTTTAAGCATTTTTTAAAAAGCTTTCTTTCACTCTTTGAAAGCATTTCTTTCATAGTACACTGTAATTCACTAAAAGCATTGAAACATCTCAGGATACCCGCACCTTTTTTTCCTCAGCCCCTAAGCTACACACTAAATCTTATGCTTTCCTCTTTCACTTCTTCCTGCTCTACGGAGCTGTCAGACTGAGGATCCTCTGCAGTCCTCTGGGATTAAGGAAAGTAGAGTGAGGAACAAGCTGTGAAAGCAACGTATGTGCACCCAGCGGGGCAGGGGGAGCCTGATTTGGGAACAGAAGAATTAATTGCTGGATGGTGAGGGTAAGTGTGCAGGAAATTAGGTCACCCCAATTTTTCAGACTATTTTAAGACTGGATAACTGATCACAAACCAGTACTTCAGTAAGGTCAGAGACTTCTGCTGGCGCTTTTAGAAAAGTTATAGATATCTGGACAAGTGGGAGAGCTCACAGGATGTGCAGCTGGAGGAACCTGACAAAGCGTTTCCTGGATATCTTACCACACAGGCATTGCACTTTGTGGATTTTCTGATTAATCATAACATCTCATTCAGCTGTTGAATTCCAAAGTGGACAGAGTCAGCCAGTATCCTATGCTTCTTAACCCAAAAGGACCTTCCCCCTGCAAATGGAAATTCTGTCTGCTGTAAATCTTGCCAAGGTGCTAGCAGGTTGTCTTGCTGGGCTTTTAGTATTTCTCTCAACTTAGCCTGCTCCTTATAACGGCAATTGTCCTGGTTATGCAAAACCACTGTCATGGTTTTTGTCATAAATACGTAGAAACATGACTGCTACTGTATCCTACTGGAATGTATTGTCCTCCTGCTTATAGCACTTAATGCTCTCTTTACAGCCAGCCAATATCCTTTACCTTGCTCCTGAAATTCCACTCAAAAGGCCAGGAGCACATGAGAAAACTCCGGGGATAGTAAAGGAAAGGTATTTTTAGTGTAATGGAGACACAAAAAAGAATTAGTTTATATCATCTGAGATTCATGAATGTCCTCAGCTTTGAGGCAGGCTGATGTCTACTTCATGCAAGACAGAAACTTCAAAACACAGAGACATTCTACAGCACTTCAAGGAATTTCCCCATTTGCAGTTACTACTGTGGAAGAAATGCTCAAATTCAAGCAACACAGCACTGCAGAAAATCCAGGTAGGGTGTTTAACAAACCTTCCGTATTTACAAACTAGGGGAATTATATTAAGAGTGTGGACTATTTACTTTAACACAATCATTAGTGGTCTAAGAGAAACAGAACTTGCTCTGTAAGTTTGTAATTGTTCAAACTAATAACTGTGGCTCATCACTTTCTGCCATACTGTACCAGTTTACTGTGCTCTTCTATCTCAATTACTTTCTGTATGTGTCTTATATTTCTCTATTAAACTCCAGTAATTGTAACACTTGTAATAAAGTTGACATACTGAGTATTATATGATGGGCTATTTTACATTATTTGACTCTTACTTATACTGTAATTATTAGTGTCTATATAAACATGATTCATTGAACTAATAAGGTTTTCAGACAACTCCCATAGCTCTTTTTCTTCTGTGCTGGAATTTAGATTGCATTGGTATTGGGTTTACCTTCACTCTTAATGATGACATTTGTAGAATAAAGGCCCTCTATGTTAGCTCCACATTAATGATATTTAATACATCATCCTATCATGGATTCCATCAGGGTGGCAAAGCAAACGGAAAGTACCAAAGATATATTTTCTGAACTGATCTGTTCTGTTGTTCAAAGGTACTTCCAAAGTACCCGTCTCACTCATCCCTTTAGATGACAGGATCAAAACATGATTTTTTTGAGGTTCAGCAGTTTGTACTCTGAAATCTCATGTAGATTTTATGTGCAACATTAGCTCTGCAGTTCTCCTCTGAGAGGAATTTGGGTAATGCCTTTTGAATGGCACAGTTGCTCAAGCCTTTCTGAGTGAGTTGATGTCTCATTCACTACCTACTCTACCTGTCCTGTGAGGACCCTGAACTGCAATCAGTTCTACCACAATCTGAAAGTCATTTAAAACTGTGGTAATTGCAGATGAGATGTAATCCAGAAAAAGGCACTGCTGATTACAGTTTGGTCTTGTTCAGGTCTTTCACTTATAGTGGCATTTTAACAGATCCTTTAAACTACATCTACCATACCTCTGGCCTGTAACAATAAAAAACCACACATAATAGATCTCATTGGAATAAGAAGATTGAGATGAGTAATTTAAAACATTTATTTCAAAGAAATGAATAACTACGGAACTTAACTTAAAATTAAGAACTTATTCTATTTATAGAGTTACCCCAACGTGCTCTGTTTTAAGATAATTCAAATATCAGCTAGCCATTTCCTTGAAGGAGAACAAGAGCTCTCTCTGGTTAAATTCATTTGTTTACAGCTRCTTCACTTTCTATACAACTATGATACAAGGGATTTTGCTCCATCCCTTGTTATTTCTGAGCAATTATTGATAGTTCAGTTGTGTACAGCACCATGCCGCAGGACAATAGCATGCTGTATTTTGTGTTGGCCCATTGTTCTTGGGATATATTGATTTCATTTTTCCTACGGCAAATTTTATGCTCTGGCTGTGCAGAACATTCAGAATATTTTTTTCAAGCTCCTTACTCACATGTTTAGTTAAGTCCTACTGATGCTATGACAAATTACAGAACAGGATTTTTTTCCAGAAGAACCACAGTGTCAAGTTGAGGCTCCAAAGTGTACTAAAAACACGCTTTTAAAGTTTTTAGAGTCTAACCTAGTTTTCAGTGTCTGACTTGCATTTCAGATATTGATTCAGCTGCTAGAACCATCTTAAGCAGTGACACAACCCTCTGGTGGGTAACACTTTTGTAAAACACAAAAATATCTGTGACAACAGAAAGATAAACGGGATATCGGACTGCGTGGCATGAGTACAGAAGAGAATCTAGAACCATCAAAGGCCTATGTTAGATTTTGACGGTTTTGTGGTGGGTGGGACACTTTTGTTAATAGTGGTACAAATCTGCTCTCTCTGTTGATGCAATATAAATGCAAGCACGCTCCTTACTGCTTCTTCAAATGGTAGGCGTGTCCAAAGTCAAAGTCATGGTTTGATTTCTTTTAGTTGTTTGAAAACACCCTCCCCTCTCCCTGGGTCAAGTATGTGGACTTTTATCTTTTACAGTTGTTTTGAATTCTTTCTCTCCTTTTCTCTCTGAATTCTTTCTGCTTTTCTCCTGGCTTAAATTTGCCCAGAAGTAGACTATTAATTCTAACCGACAGCTTCATGAGACACACACAAATTTAGAGCACTAATGACTGTGTGGGTAGAGCCCATAGAGAAGTTCATCTTTGTGTAGACAGTGGCTGTTAACCATAACTTTATCAGAGCTTATACACTGGTATAGTAATTTCTAGATGTACAGTCTCATTATTAATGCAAACAGTTCTAAAAGTAAAAGCTAACAGCATTTGGCAGCAAGAAAAATTGCTAACAAGGAATTCATTTTGCAGACCAGGGAACAATTGTAGTATACCCAGTTGATTACTCTGTCTCTCTGTTTCTTTTCTGTTCACAGAACATCAAGGCAGTTTTCTGAGTACCTCTGCAGTGGGAAGAAAAGGGACGAAGCAAGAATTTAGTCAAAGAGCAGCTATGTGGAACCGTGATACAGATTTGGACACTAATTCTATTCTAGGCTTAAGTAATTTGCATTTTTACTGCAAAGTAGATGGGATAGATAATGGATAAAGGACTAAAGTCTAGAGTAAATCCAAAGTAATACAGATCCTCTTTTTCAGGCTTTGGTTCAAGAATTTGTGTTGATGTGAGGATTGTACATGCACACCCCGACTACCCAGAAAATGAATGGGAAACAACATAGCTCTTCAGTGTCAAGACTGTCATAGAACTCAAAGTTAAATTCAAGAAGAGAACCAGGATTTGGCTCCTTTTTGTAATGGCCCAAAGAGCCAGTAGGCCCTGCTATCACCTATCTAAAAATTAGTAACAGAAGAAGCCCTAAAGATTTGGAGATAAGGAATTGAAAGCTCAGTACCCATAGAGGCGGTCAAATGGGACAGGATAGTCATCAGATTTCCAATGCCTCTTGCTACCATCTGGCCAGAAAATAGGTAAGATTCTGATAGAAAGGCTATTTACTCCTGGGTCTGCTGGTACTTAAAAAAGAAGCTATAAATTACTCAGTAGCTGAACTCAAGGCTCCTCCTAATTTTCCCAGCAGATTCAAACACAGTAGAATAAATGTCCCTCTCTTGCAACTGAAGAGATTTGGTGCACTATATAAACTGTCCTGAAGCTCTTAAGTAGAGAATAAATAAGCCAAATTTTGTGGAATTGTTTATGTTCCTCTAGGATCTAATTTCCCAAAATTTAAATGCACATTTATGAGCTGAGAGACTTTCCAACATCACAAAGTACAACTACTCTCCCAGTTTCATAGTGTTATCTAGTTACTGAGCAATATGTAGTCCACTCATGAGTAAATATCAGACTCTTGCACCTAAAACTGCCATTTCTGGTGTTCTAAAAGCTGCTGATTTCATAGCTTCTTCATTATTGCCTATCCTGAGCCATGAATCAGGGAAGGTGCACATTCCAGATCTTCACAAGCTCAGATAAGGAAATCAATTTTACTTCATGAGAGATAAAACTATTGGAGCGGAAGATTAATCAACAGCGCTAGTTGCTTTACAGTAGCAGAGTTTCAATGATTGATCCCAAACCAGACAAAAGCCTTGTACTGCATCACTAAGCTGAGATTCTACACAGAGAGAAAGGGAAAACGATACATAATTTGTGAACATCACAAAACTGCTACACAGTTCAATATATCTAGCAGTTTACTGCTAGGGCCTCAGGAGAGGCCCAGAAACAGAAACAACAGGTGTCTAGTGAACTAGAGGATAAAAGCAGGAATGCTTGTCCAATGCAAGGATTGTTACTTTCTTCCCTTCCTTACTCTTCCACAAGCACTAAACCAAGCCTTAATACCACATTTCTCACATTTGGATATGAGAATTAAGTAGATTTTGTGACTATATCTGATAATTATTTTGTGATGGCCTGGAGTATTTTTCTGTGAAGATAAGCTGTAATTATCTGCATAATTTAAAATACATTGACAATCTAATTCTATTGCACACATTTCTGCAGTGCTGAGATTGCTCTTCTGGACAAAGTGATCTTTCAGGACTGCTCATGTGAAGAAATATTTTAAATAAAATAATATATGTAAAATAATACATTTAAATGAACATTTTGAATAAATGCTATTGGATTGTCAGCTTCCCATTTAAAAAAGCACTTTAAAATTTGCCTGTCGGGGCAATGCAATTAAGTAGCCCTGTTTGAACTGGTTCCCACCTCACACTCAACTGTTTCGGGGTAACAACTATCACACTCAGATATGGCTTGCAAATGTAGTATCTACAAGCCACATTTCAGGAAAAAAAAAAAAAGAATATCCTTTAATTTGCTCTTGAAACAAGCCTTAGCTCTTGCTGGCCAAGTGCTACTTTGATTTGTATTTGCTTGAGACTGAAGTACAGTATTCAAATCTGAAACCTAACTTCCCCACAATCTAGAACATTGGATTTTGTTCTCATGCCTTTTGTGTATTTGCTACATCAGTCAGCTATACTTTGAAGGTTCTTCCTGCTAGAATCATAATATAAAGGCAATTCCCCTCTTTCACCTTCCTGTGGACCTCACAGGCAAAATTTGTTGCATCATCTTGAAACACTAGCAAATGTCAAGTGCATCTGGTACAGGATGCACTGAAACACTCAATTTGCATAAGAGAATATGTCTGACAACTCCGTTCTCACATAAAAAAGAGGCTACAGTTTGTCTACTATGGGCATGTTGTAACTGGGAATAAACTTCATTTAGGTTCCTATGAAAAAYAGGTTGATTCTTGTTATTTCTGTGTATTAGTGTATCTTGAGCCAATTTTCTTCTTAGTATTAAAAACTCTCTATGGATTATTGCTAATATTTCCTGCTACCATATTGGTCCTACAGTATTACCTTGCTTTCCCATCTTTTTGCTTGCACAAGGGAGACTATATTGTGAATTCTGGAGCAGGTGCAAGAAAGCACGTCAAAATCTTCCAGCTTATAACATGAGTGACCACATGGATCAGACCAGAGGTCTGAGTGATGCAAAGGCTATTCCTCACATAGCAGCCATTGTTCTAATGCTGCTACAGCTTGACTAAGTGGGAGGACGGCCAGGGAAGAGACGAGAGAAAGTGTAGTTGATCTGTCTGAAGCATGCCTAAAACTAAACAGAACAGGTCTGTTACCTGTAAGGATAATTTAAGCCACATTTTGCCTAATATCATACCTAATATCTGCCTAACAGTTGAGGAATCAGACCTATCATCTAGAAAGCCATCTCTGGCTTCCTATAGATACTAAGCATTTCCCTATATGCTTGACATTCAATTTACCACAAACCGTTTCTTAGCTTGAATGGCTGCAAGTAGCAATGTATTTGAAATCCCAGTGGGCTATATGGCTTCAAAACAAAAATGTTAGAGAAAAGGGAGAACTGGGGAAACAATCTAAAGAAGTTCTCATGCTATTCCTGTGTTTGGTGCTGGATCCAAGTAATTTTAGGGCACAGCTCTTTAACCTCACTGATGCTTTGCTGAAGTTACTATTTTAGGTATTGTTTATGTGTTGAAGGTTGGTTGTTATATATTATCACTGATATGTATCAATAAAAAAATTTCATAAATTACATGAGAAAGGGCCATTAGCCATGTCCAGTTAAATATTATAAACTGGACTCTATATATACAATGAAACAGTTATATTATGCACACTATGTGTACTAATGGTATATAACAGTGACACAGACTTAGAACTGAGAAGCTGAAATATGAGAGAAAATTGAAAAAAAAGATTATTTTAAAATAGTTTGGGAAGATCAATTGAATATTCAGTCAGATAACTTCTGCCTTTGCTGTGAAGCTTGGATTTGACATGAAAACATTATTTGACCTGATTTTAGAACAGAGAGGAATATATTTTAACAGATGTTAACTTTATCTTCAGACAATAACCGTATGGTGTCGAACAGCAGGATGTATATCCAATGTCAGCAGAGCTCACTGAAGGTGTTGCAGTCATAGCTGTATACACCACATTATGCTGAATGTAAAGGAGCTGAGCATTTTTCAGTATTGATTTCAATACCATGGTAATTAAGAACAGTTGCACATAAATTAAAGAGTGGCCCTCTAATTGTTACTAATGACCTCTACAGTAAGAACTTTACATAATGAAATGCATAATTAAACATTAATGACCAAGATCATTACTGGTAATTTTATTCCACTTACACATGATTATGGCCTAAGGTGAAGCCTAATGTTTTAGTAAAGCTGTCATTCATGCTGCTGCTCCTTTGTCTGCTTTGCAACTACATCATATTGTAGCCTTGAAAAGTCTTCTGAGATATTGATTTTTAATATAGATTTAAAGGAACACTGTTTACAGCTTCAATCCTGCTTCTAGCACTAATAATGCAGGGGGTCACCTAATAAGATTACACCAGATGTTATGATAAACAAGGAAATCTTGTGGTTCAGTATTTCTACAAAGCATTCAGCAGGAAATCCAGCCAACCACGTAAATAGGCATGTTCTAACTTTTTAAAATGCACTCTGATTTTCTCCAGCTATCTTTACAGTCACACTTAAAGTTCTTCAGCTTTCCTCTGAAGTGGATATCGTTACTCCTGTCAACACTCCACACTTTTTGCCTTTCAATGTCAGCCACTGAGGAAGGCAATGATGAAACAGCTGTTTTTCTGTGACTTCAGTCTTAACCCTTGAGTTCAAGCTTTGCTCAGGCTTTGTTCATTATAGCCTCAGTACAGGTTACTTTGGGAATATGCTGCATACGTCTTTGTCAGGAGGCTGCCCTAGGGTTCGCCCAGTTACTCACTGAAATTGGGCTAAACAGCAGAAGAGACCTTTAACTTTGGTGTACTATAAYAGCTGTCCAATCAAAAGAGAAAAATAATTGAACTCACATTTCTCTTGCGTATCTGTAGTTATACTTAGGTAGCTGGGGATGCTGGTGTCACAGTAACATTACTACTTGGTTACTGATTCAAAATCCTCTCTCCAAGAAATGCCAATAACACAGTGAAAAGCAAGCAATATTCCTAGAACTGCATTTGACCAGGCTTTGTGATAGGAATTTGCCTTTAGTGGCCACATTTCCAAAGACTTATTATAGTATTTACTGTGCACTACCTGCCAAAATTCCAATAATATCTTTAAAAACTGATTCCATTGTTTATGCTTTACTTGTTTTCTGTAATTATTTAGGATATTATAAAGTTGGTTTTTAAAATATTAAAGCTCATTTCCTCTATAACCTATCTGAAAATTTGTAATGGAAGAATCTCATATGATTTGGAGATAGTCTAAAACTCAGTGCCTGTAGAGTGGGTAAAATGGGACAGGACATTCACCAGATTTCCAGTACTTCTTCCTATCATCTGGCCAGTATATAGCCTATCAGATTCTTACTTATCTATTTCTGCTGGTACTTAAAAAGAAGTTGATCCAAACATAGTGGATCAAACCCACCCCTCTTGTAACCACAGCAATTTTTTATGCCGTATAAACTGTGTTCTCCAGCTTAGAATAAATTAATCAAAATTGCTGCATTTTTTGTGGTCCTGTATGATGTCCATTTACTTCCCAAAATGCAAATATACTTTTTTTTCCCATTGAATGGCACTTCTACCATGGAGTTTTTCATCTTTAGAGCCCATAAAATACTTTCTATCTCTTCTGAGATTGATAATTTGCAAAACCACAGTTAGGATTGCAAATGAAACAAGACTGAGTGACTAGGCAAATAAAATGGCAAATGAAATTCAGTATAAATAAATGCAAACTGATGCACAGCAATCATGTGTAAAATGTTGAGTTCCAAGCTGAATATTATGACTCAGAGATCTCAGCGTTATGACAATTCCATAAAAAAAGTCAGCCCAGTGCTCAGTAACGGTCAAAAAGACAAACTGAATGAAGGTACTTTTTATCCCTACATCTCAAAAAAGATGTATTAGAAGCGGAAAACATTTGCCAAAACCACATTCAAGTCAGAATATCCCAGGACTGCAAATGATTGCAGGCTGGGAAATAGTAGGTGTACATATATATACATGGGACCTCTTTCTACATTTTTCTCTTGGCATCACAGAAGAGAAAGCACCTTTGGCATGTCCCCGTACTGCCATGTTTACATTCCTATTGCCCYCAACACACACACRCATATATATGTATATGTATGAAATACTCTATAAATGTATGTGGAACATAAAGATTGGTGATATAACTAAGACTGAAAATTTTTCATAATTATTAATGCAAGGGGCTAATTTGAGGTTTGCTGCACCTGTAAACAGTGCTTACCTTAATTCTGCTCTGGTTTCAGCCCAGCTGACCTGTGGAACTGAAAACAGCATTTTGTCAGTGTGTGTAGCSAGGATCAATATACTGTCTGCTGTCACTTCTTATGAGGGAATTGGAAAATTGTCAGAAAGCTTCAATTTCTTAAGATAGATAATGTATGTGCATAATGTATGAAGTCTGTAGACTGCAGAATGAAGGCAAATTGAAGTTTTGACCTCTGTTGGCCTGCTGTGGACCAGGTGACCCTTCTACTAATAGTTCAGAAAACATAAAGCAAAAGCCACACGAAGTCCATTAAACACAGAAAACAAGGACAATCCCTTCAGGAAGTTCCTAATGAAGAGACGGCAGGGAGTTGGGAAGGAATATCAAGGAAACTGTCCCTGTGTGCTTAACCAGTATTATCACTCTTTACTTAGACATATACCACTAGCTGTTATCAGAGACTTTTGGTCCATCTCTAGAAGGATTGTTGGTCTGCCTGAGTACAACCTTATGACCCTCTGAATAATCAAGATTTGTACAGCAACATTGGCAAGCAGCAGTTGCTCAGTCTTTTATAAACCCTGACAAAATAAGATACTATTTACATAGAAAATCATTCACATAAAATATTCATTCAGAAAAGAACTATAAATGCCTGTTTTAGTTCAGCTTCCTAATTAACTAAATATTTTTTAGAGGAAGAAAAAAAGAGATTGTGATCCTGTTCATTCTGTGTGCATGCAAAACATCCTCATTTCAGTGAGCGGTTTGAGTATGCCAAGAATGCAGGAGCTGGCTTAGAAAAAAGGCAGGGAGAGCCCATCCGGAGGGGAATGGTCAGTGCAGTCTCCAGACTCATTCGGTGCTTGGCAGCTGGTGCCAATATTGCAATAATCAAGAAGAGAAGTCGTGTGCGTGCATCACTGTTGCCAAATTAGAGTCTAATAGGAAAGGACAGTCTTCTGCTGACCTGCAGGAAGAACATTTTAGCAGCCACTACTGCTTGGATATTTAGAAGCAGCAAAAATGTCCAGAAAGACCTCAAGACAGCACATTTCTTAATGAACAGAGGTCAGGTACCTCTGGTATAAAGTTATAGACATAAAATGTACTTAGTGGCTTATCTGTGTTTGTGTTTATTTTTCTGCACCAGCTCTTTTTCTCTGTTCAAATTCAGTCAAATTCTTCTGTGGGGTTCTTTCGGTTTGCAAATGGTGTTTTTAGGTGATGCTCTTTCCTTGTGCTTTGGTGTTGTCCCATATTGCTGCTCTTTATAGAGTATCATTTTCAATGACAGCTTCTCAGAGATGAATTAGAGACAGGAAAAGAACTGAACCTCTCTGGACTTCTCCTGTGAAAATGAGATTAAGTGGAACAGATGGCTTTGCCAACATTTTCTGCTCAAAGAAGAAAGATTAGAGCTGTCTGTATTTATTTCTAACAAATAAACTATCTGCTAGTAAATAGTGTTAAATAACGGATTCAGCAAAATAAGAATGATACTACACCTATTATCAATGGAAAATTCAATTAAAAAACTATGTTAACTTTTGTTGAGTCTTCAAAGTCTATATACATGGAAAACAAAGTTTAAGTAATATTACTTTGATATGGTTGTATTATGCAATAAGAGAAATATGTGCTTCAATAGGGTGCCTCCTCTCTTATACAGAGTTCTAAAACTTTAACTTTATTCTGGAAAAAAATCATTCCAAATGAATTTTCCACAGTGATCCCACTTTAGAGCTTCTTGTGCCTCTAGCAAATGTAGATTAAAGTTTTATACAAAAGGAAATAAAAAAAAAAAGCAATTGCCCCAGCAATTTTGCTTCTGAGAAGAAAAGCAGATACATGTTTTAAACTAAAATGTATATATCACGAGGAATTTACCGGAGAAAAATGCATTTTAAACTTAAGGAAGAGCAACTTCAAAAATGGTATATATTTCAGAGCATATGTATATCTTCCAAGTCAAATCTGCTTAATTTCCTAATAAAAATAGGTCTTAGATATTAGCAGCAAATGGAAAGATGACATTAATAACAGATCATAAAGGAACTATATTCTAAATCATATCCTATCCATCAGAAAAGTATTAGATCTGATGGATTTTTTACTGTTGATCCTTACATAAGAAAAATATATCTAGATTTTCAGTTTGCTGGGGTTGTGTAACACAAAATATTGCATTAGTCTATCCAAATTTTTTGTAACTCTCAAGGTCATATTCTCCCTAATTCTCTGAAGTCACTGATATTCAGTATTTCTTGTTCATCAGAGCTTAATGATCACACTTGAGCGCTCTTGGATGCCTGAATAGTTCAGTTGCATATAATAAAAGTAAGCAATACTCTCGTTACCAAACTTCTACTTTTTCATGTTTTTTTGTGTGTATATGAATTCTTCTTCTAGTTATATTGGGATAATCTCATTTAATTGTCTAAAAGAAATGTACAATAGTTCTGAGCTGAGACACTGTTCTACTAAAATGAAGTGCAATGATTTATTGTTAGCTTTTCTCTGACTCAAAAGCAGTACTTTCATGTACTGAACCTGAAGAAATGTTTTAGATTTGCTGACCTTAAGAAGTCATGTACTCCAATGAGAAGGGCACCATGTCTATTAATGTTATTATTATTATAATCTATTAATGTTATTATTAATTAATCATAGGCATAAGGCATAATCATAGGCATAACTAATCATAGGCATAAGCATATTTGGAAACACTCACTGTCTGGAACAATTATGCTTTGTAATTTGTGGAATTTTTGCATTTGTAACTTGTCTCTTGCCCAAGAGAGCCACATGGAAATAAAAGAGGAAGCCCAGTGATATTCTGATGAAAACACTGAAGTGTGACTTGCTACCTTTCTTGGTTAGTGAGATAAGCTGCCATTAGCACTTAGAAAAGACACAGTTATTGGAAAGGACAGAAGATTTCGTGTTATACCATAGCTCAGTGGTAACACTTTTAAAGTCAATTATGATATGCTACAAAACTAATCTCAGAGAAGCTAAAGCACTGGTGAAAACAACTTYATCTTATGGCATTGCTATCTTGATTCATGAAAGGAAAGAAGTGTCTAAATCAACAGCGTTTTTTTTTTTTTTTTTTTCAATTTTGCAATACAAGCAAAAGACATAATCACCTGCTGGAAATTAATGCAGATTGAAGGGGGATTTTTGCTGAAGAGAGTAGAATTTGGGCCTGTACTGCAACAAATGAACAAGAGGCTTCCTCATTCATAAGCAAGAGCTTTTATCACTTTATCTAGTCTCCATAGATAAAATACTCTATGTCAAATGTGCTAGTACTAAAATCTGAACTACTCCCCCATTAGATACAATGTTACTGTGTCAGCATCAGTGATATATGGCCACTTACAGCACCTCTCATTCTCCCTCCTCAACATTACTGGAATATGCGGTAGCAACATCAAGCACTTAAACATTTGAAAATGCCAGAGATTGGCTTGCTTCTTTATTATGCACATATTTTCTAGGAAGTGAATGCCTGCTCCTGCATCTGCAAGGCTTTATTTTTACACTTTCAGGTGAGGTGGAGAAGTGAGTTAACCCAAATAGTACCAATCTGAAATGATAATACTGGCAAATTAAAATATCTCTCCACCTTGAAGGACACTGCCTTTCATGGTGACAAATACAACTGTAGGAGTGCTGCCTTATGCAGGGAGATGGAAATTGGATCATCAGCTCCTTTCTTTCATTCTGTGTATCAGATCACCCCTCACTTTTAATTTGGCACCTTCTCAATGGTCACCTAAAGGTTTTCTTCATTATGGGGTCTTTGTCTGTTCTGTACTATGCTGTTGATGATGCACTGGCTATCGGCATCTGAAAGATGTTTCATGTCATGTCTGGCTTTCACCCTGGCTTTTTTTGACAGATTCCTTTTAGTGGCCACTTTTGGCACTCCCTCCCTGTGGGCTGCAGCCCTCCCTCCATCCAAAGACACACTAAGCACGGCAATCACTGTCAGACAGTGTTGGACTGTAGGTTGAGTTACTTCACCTCTTCTCTTTGCAAGCAAAGAAAAGGGGTGACAGGCCTCCTCAACCGCTGTGCTCCTTAGCACTGCTGTGACCATAGCATCAACCTCTGTATCACTCATACCTGTAACAAAGCACTTTCCTTGATTTACAGCCATGTCTAAATCATGCTAATTCTTTCTATAAAAAAATGCGGAGTAGTACAATAAGCAGGTCAGTTTGTGCTGTTGAACACCAAACTGACAGAATTTACAGACTCTCCAACTTTTCAGGAAGTCATATAAACCTGTAAATTATTTTAAAGATAGAAGGTATTTCAGACAGAGAATGAAGAAAAACTGTTGTGCTGACAGACAAATAGCAAGATTCTTCCAGATATTACAGCTCTTTGCATGGCTAGCTGTTTGAGAACTAGAAAAATGAGGCTGTCAGTTTTGTTACTGACAACTGCATAGTTCACTTCCTGAGTAAACTAAATTAGACGCATAGCTATGGATGGGAAAAGGCCTAAAGCATAAAAGAATTAGAGGCTGATAATTGTATAATGGAGAGTAAGCAGCTACTTCTGTCATCATAGGAGAAGCAAGAGGTGCTTGGAAAAGCAGTTATTCAATGTTAATCATGGACTACTTTTGTGACAGAGCATAGCTTTCCATGATTTATCCAACCAGAGCACAAATATGGTTAAATGAATGTCAAGAGTTTAAGAAATATATGCGACTTGTCATTTTGTTTAATTTAATTCCAGGCTCTGCAGTATAGCTGGAATAATCTGCTGTATCTTACTGCTCTTTTCATAGCCTGCTTTTATAGAGAACTGTAGTATTTCTTTTCATAGCTCTTTGGCAGAATTCTGTAGTGATTTACATTACAAGAATGTCAAGAAGCTGTATTTCCTGCATGGCTACATCTTTTGCGCTATGGTAAAATTCAGAATTGGCCCTGGAATTCTGCTGGGATACCTGCTCATTTACAGCAATGGCAAAGGAAAAATGACAACTTGCCTCTTTTCTGTGGCTGAGCCTGCAAAGTTGGCCCAGGTGCTGAAGGGCAGTAACCTGCATATTTTATAAATAAATAATGATGATTTTACTTCAGTGGTAATTAAGAGCACATGAGCTATAGTGATAGAGCTCACAGGGAGATGTGAAATGTCCAGGCACCTGAGAAAACAAGGGACAAAGAACAGAAAAAAAATTGAAGTGGAACAGGAGAGATCAGCTCTCAAGTTCCTATAGGAGCACAGAGAAGTTAGTCAAGAACTTGGGTGAAAGGCTAAATAAAAGAAGATTTGAGCAAAGATCAGGAACTGAGAAGGGTAGCCACACAGGGAAGGCAGAAATGGTCTTGAAACAGGGAATGAGCAGATGAGTTTCCAGCTACTAGGACYTTTCAGTTTCCATTGCCTTGAATTGAACCTGGGCTCTACATTTCTGTTATGGGTAAACATAGAGAGAAAATTACATTTTTGTTGCTACCACTTCTTTTCCACAAGCCACTCGTGCTATTTATGAATAGATCACAATTCTTTTGAGGCGCAGTTCTCTGAAAACACACCAAGAGCAAGCCACCCACTAAGCTAACATATGCAAAATTAGGGGAAATTCCATACGTGGGGGAATGGAAATAGTTTTCACAGAGTTTTAATTGTTTGGTGTTTGAGATTGTTTAGGGGCTTAAGACATTAGATTAAAATCCAAAGAAATACAGCTATAGAAGGAGAACAGTGAAGATCTGTTATAAGCAAATGTATCATGCACCTCTGCTCTGTTTCACTAGATATTATTTCTGTATGTGTGTGTGTGTGGAGCAACTATATGAACCATGTAACATAGTAAAAACAATTCTAAAAATCTTCTGGTAACTTGAAGTGAGCACTGCACCTCTTCTTGTTTACATAATTAAGGACAGTTTCATATGGTGGAAGTAAGTTCCTTCTTAGAGGACAAAACCCAAACTATTCCGGCACACTAGAAAATAGAAATATTTCTCATTTCAATTGTGAAGAACAAAGAAAAGTTGTTTCAAAAACAAGTCTAACAATCCCAGCTGGTTTGCATTTATGGCAGGTCTGTATAGGGATTTATAGAATTTTTTGAAAAAAAATTACTTTTGAAAGCCATAAACTATAACTTCAAGAGCTAAATGCAACAGATTCATTATTCAAACCCAGTTCAGTCAGAGCAGCCATTTGATCACAGGACAGAATTTTAAAATTTCACATCTTATTCCCATTTAAAGAAAGTCTTTCAAAATAAAGAGCTCTGGAAAATATTAGAGACCTATTATTAATATTTATTTTAAAATATCATCCATGTTTTTTGCATATTTGAGATTGACCCACTAAGCATAGGATCCACTAAGAATAGGTCCGATAGGTCTCAGCTGTGAAATTTAGGTCTGTTCTGAACTAAGATTAGATGTATTTAATCCTGAATTTTGATGTAGTTCTTTACGGAAATAACATCTAGTTGGGAAGATGTGACCTGGATCCACTAGATTCTGACGACTATATATTAGACCTTTTATCTGACTGCTATCTAAACATAGCACATAAATTGAAGCATTATGCCTCTCTCTGCCACTCCCAAAGGAAAGAAAGGCATTGAGYTGGCAGTATGAGCAAGTTAATAGTATTTCTCCAGATACTGAACCAGATCAACACAACCTTCTGCCTGTCTTGTAGTCTTAACACCCTCCATAATGATTAAAAATCACTGATTAAAAAAAAAATCACAACGTAAAGCTATTTTAAAATACTAGTATTAACACTTTAACTATATCTCCATATTATGGATGGAAACAAGTAAAAAGAAAACATTAACAAAATGTTAATGTTAAGAACTGAAAATTCTGGCTTAAGTAGTTAATTCTGAATTATGGGGAATAGAGATGTATCATCCAAAACAACAGGGAACAGATTAATCAAAACCCAAGGGAATTAATGACACGTCTAGACCAACTGACAGCTGTTTTTATCAAAGGTACATTGACTACTAAAATCCCTTCACTACAGGCCTGAAATCACCCTACCTTTAACCATATTTTAAAGAGATATTAGGGCTACTATTTCTAGGTAGGTTTGGCAAAAACGTGTAAGGTCTCTTTATCCCTATACACTAAGTGCAACATGCTTTCACATATAACGAGTGGTTTAAATATACAAAAGGCATCCACAATAACAGAAGTGCTTATGAGTCTAACAGTAATAAAACAACTGCCTTCTTAGGTCAGATAATGTATAATGTATTGTGTTGAAATTCAATTAAAATGGTGGCTTCAGAACATTTTTTCTATTCCGAAAACTTTTTCATTTCTTTTAATTTTCAAAGAACATCATTGTGCAAATCTTCCTCTTACAGTTAAAACACTAGTCCAATGTCTACATGATGGGTGTAATTTATTGCTTTTAAATGAATGCATAAACTCTCCAGGATCCATTTGGAAAAAGTGARGTCGATAATATTAGTTTCAACTGCATATAAATTTTCTTCTTCATATTGTTGGAAACCATTATGCATACTGCTGTGCATTGTTTCGTGTATTTTGCACTCCATCTAAGAGAAGATGCATTTCAACGATGGCTGAAGAGATTCCTGTGAAAACACATTTCTTAGCTGTCTCTCTTAGAYGGAGTGCAGTGTAGCTAATTTTTAAGATCCTCCACTGAAAGATGATCAAATAAAACATATTACAGTCTACTGCTGTTAATGGATAATGTGAGCTGACTGTAAAGGTAACGGAGACAAAATTCTATTAGAAGAGGAAAAATAACTTACATTGTCTTTGCTTCAATGGAATACATGTATGGATAGTGGCACATGATAAAAATCTAAGTTACATTTTACTATGTGTATTTGTGCATTGGTATTTACCAGGGAGTAACTAACTGTTACAAGTTCACACTGCAGTTTACCCTATGGTATTCTGCTCTTATGTCCCAGCACAAAATACATTTAAAACATAGGTGATACTGAAAATATTGAGAAAAATCTACACATGTGGGCACAGGACAGATGTAGCTTTGTTCCCTTACTTTACTACACCTTGATTTCCAGGATACTTGTACACATGAGTTCAAAGCTTACACCTCGTCAAACTGAAGAATGTTTAGCTGAATTACAGAGCACATGGTTGTTCTGAGCAAGACATTTGCCAAATGAGTAGCACATAAATTGAGAACTGATCATAGGGGAAATAATATGTAAGAGCAGTACTGCTGGTAGAGGACAGTTTAAAATATTCATAAAGCTACTGAAGAAGGCTAAGAGAAAATTTCATGAAGATGAAGGAAAGTGTTCATTGGAGAAAGAATCCATTACTATTAAGCAAGCTGGTAGAGGGGATAACACACTGGTTGCTCCCACTAAAGACCAGGCTTTATATATGTTGCTTCAAGAGAGTTTTGTAAGATCCATAAAGGATCTTTGTGTGCGTGCGTGTGTGCGTGTGTAAGTGAAATCTGCATATGACTTGGCAGATTGTCATTCTGTGTGCAAGACAATGCAAGGCTGGAAGAAAAGACTGCYGCAGGTCATGGAAAAGCCTGTAACACTGATTTGCTTGGATGACTCTCAAATCTCCACAAGCACAATATCCACTTAAGAGGGGGAAAAAAAGAAAAGGAATAACCAAGCTAGTGTTTACCTGCAAGTGCAGATTTGGATTAGGCATGCCTCTATATCCAACAACAGTGAAAGCGAGGGGTATCTTTTTGAACATGTAGAGTGGGAAGAGGGCTTTCGAAGTGTAGAAGTAGCAGATGGAAGAAGTGGTTTATGGTAACAATGATGGAGTTGTTATGGGTAACAAGAGCAACCAAAACCACCCAATGTGGGTGGCATGAGACAGCATGAGCCCAGTGGCAGTAGAAGCCGGGAAGAGAACAGTGGGTAGCAAGTGCCTCAGAGCCGGAGAGGTATTTGGAAAAAAGAAGCAGCACAAGTTATGGGTATGCAGCCAAGTGCATCAGAAATGACTGATTGCTGGTGAAGAACTTCAACTACACTTGGTCAGCTGATACAAAGTTATGACCCGTGCTGGCTGTCAGAAAAAAGGCAAACTGCAGCTGTGCAGAGGCTGGAAAGACGTGGAGCTGTACACATGAATCAGAAAGAGAACAAAGAGCAGTGTGGGGAAATCAGTAAGGGCTGTTTGCTCTGCCATGGTTTTCATACCTGTTCTGAGCCTTAGAGAAAGACTTTGCAAACTGACACAGAGCACAGGCAGCTCTCTCCAGCTCTTCAGCATTTCCTATCCTGAAAGATGCTGGCTATTAAAAAACTTTTAAATTCCAATTTGAGGTGCTCAGCCCTTGAAACTCTAGTCAGTCTCAAAGGGAATTTCACATACTCCTAAAAATTGTATTTATATGAAAAAAATTCAATTATCTTTCAATTGAAAAACTGAGATTGCTTATTTTTCACTGCACACTGACAGGTTTTCTTTCATTTTATACCATTAAGAATTTGTCAAAATAATGTTGTTTTATCTCTGAATTAGAAAAAAAATGCATGAAATAATAGACAAAGACAAAAAACACTTCCTTTCCTCTCCCTCATGCTTCTTGGAAATCATTTATTTATTTATTTATTTATTTCTCTTTGCTTTCTTTTCATCTTTGTGAATTCAAAGCTTTAAGGATATAATAAGAAATCCTAGTCCTGCAGTTCCTTGCAGGCAAGTGAATTTATCTTGACATGTACACTATCACAAGGTTAAATCATTGTCCTCAAAGCTGTGAATTCTATGTGAGCAAACTCCTATTCACATTTGAATTAATGCAGCTTGGTGCAGATATAGGGCCTATCYCTTAGGAGCAATTTGAAGACTAGGGGAAATATTGCTAATTTAGAGAAAACCTGAAGATTGGAACCATAGTTATAAAAAGATTAATCAAGRAGCCTAAATAGAACAAGGTATTTTAATTTAGACATACAATCAAGTTTAATTTAATTTTCATGTGCTGGAAATTATGAATATCTATGAGAAGCTTTTGCATTATGGAGGACATAATCTCCAGAGACTAGGATCAGATCTGGATTGCAGGATTGCGATTCTATTTCCCTTGCTGACACAGCCTGTTCTAGCTCTTCAGATCAAAAATGTTGTGCAGCAGGGAAATGCTATTTGTAAAAATCATTAGAATTAGAAATAAGAAATCATATTAACAGTTTCACCTCTGTCAAGAGGGGCATAAACCTTAACAAAAGTCAGAAGTATGGTCAACTGAGATTCTTTCACTCCTTTGCTACTAAATGAAGTTTAAATTTAAAAGATATATCCCTGAATAAACTCTCAATTAAGTGTCAGAATATACTCCTGCTTCAAAGCAGAGTTCCCAATGTGTGTAAAAGGTCCTTCTTAGTCTCTCTGCATGCGTTTTCTTCAGCATTAAAAAGTAAACACAAGCACTGTAGCCTTAAAACAACTGCGTGAACTTGAGTCACCTGTGCATCCCAGAAGCCCTTCAAATGAATGGTCTGTCAAAATCCTCACAAAGGTGGGGATTAAAACCACTGGACTTACGGTATTAGAAACAATATACATATTTGTCACGTTGCTGTCTGCAACAGAGTTCACCTGATTGTGCCAAACAGCCCCATGCCTATAAAGTATATTATTCTGCTTTCCATATTGAAACATTCCTCTGGCACAAAAGGCTCCAAATACCGTGGTGGCAGAAAGCTCAGAGTGATCATCCAATTAGTATTGATACCTTTTACACAGCTATTGTACTCTGAACAAGGACAAGTACGAATGGAAGAGGATAAGGGAAGAAAATGTGAAACTGTAACAATAATTACAAATAAACCAGATATTTTTGCAAGATCCCAGATCATGTTTCTTCTCTAATTAACTAGTATTAGAGGAAATGACTATGAAGTGCCAGTTCTGAAGAAAAAAAAAAAAAGGAGAGAATGGGTAATGGCTTCATATTTTTCCTTTGAAAATATATTGATTATTCATTTTTTCAGCTTCTAAGTATGTTCTTGTAGTGGTTTCTAGATTATTGAATGGAAAAAAGGTCAATAATCTTTGGTTTGAGATAAATCAAGAGGACTGTCTGCTTTTTTCCTCCTCTCCTACCCTTGCTTTAAATACATACTTATCCTTATTATTTGCCTCCTACAAATTTAGAAAAAAAGTATATAAAAAAAGTGCTTGCCATGCATTGAGGCATGGTCTACAAGAAGCAGCAGTTACCTCTTAGCATCACTTACTCTCTTGCAAGATCAGCCTTTTCCAATCCATATCAGCCCATGAGATCTTAAGCCCCCAAGCGAGGCAGGAAAGCTCCCCAAGAAACATACAGAACTAACAAATATGAGGCAGCCCTGTAACACAATGATGGGGACTGAGTAAGATTCTGCACTGGCTTCCTGCCAGCCCAGGACAGCTAAGTGCCAGACGCACTCCTCTGAAAACTACTCTGCTGATCATGCTTTAAAACACAAAGAAAAAGGAACAATGACTCAGCCCAACAAACAAACAAACAAACAAAACAACCCAAAGCCAAACCAACACCAAAACAAAACAAGAAGCCCTAAAACCCCCCAATCCACGTTCTTCTTCCGGCAAGAAACAATGACATTGTCAGCCAAGGAGGAATAATCTCCCCTCTCCTACAGCCAGTCCCCTTTGAACTGCTCCACTATTCAAGACACAACTTTTAACTACTTTCTTTGCTGATACCTTGCTTTTATTTGTTGACTTGGAATCAGACTCCTGGGCTGGCTCTTGTGCATTGGTTCATCACAGAATGGTTCAGGCAATCTGCTAGGCCCTTAGGGAGTCCATCCATCCAACAGAGCTGGCATGACAGTCTCCTTGGAAATCACTGGAGATATCTGAAGTCAAATGCAAATGGGTGATGGTATTCCACAGATGATGGTATAGCCAGAGTCCCCAATTTTTTTCAAAGTACAAAAATTTGCTAAAGAATCCTATTCCACAAAACACTTTTAATCAATGTTCTGACTTACAGTCTGACCTACCACATACCTCTGTAGGGTTTTCTTATTTCCTCGTTCTAAGGAAGAGCCCCATAGCCCTGGGGAAGGCAGGTGGACAAACACCAAGAGAATTACAGGTTGTTATTAATCCCTCTAGGGTACATGGTCGAGTGGCAGGTCAATGGGAAGTTTCTTTGCCTTTTCGGCTTTTAGTATCCAAAAACATGGTTCTTCCAGAAAGGGAAAAGACAGAGATCCAGTCAGTTTAATGAGAATGAGAACATAAAATAAGATTGAAATGTCAGTACAAGCACTCGGTCTTAACTACAGGGTCCTAATTACTGGAACTGATGGAGACGAAGAGAAACATTTCATATCTGACAGAGCAGAATGTAATAATTAAAAAAGTGGTGATAGGGCAGGTAAATAACTTGCCCCCAAAATTAAAAAGTCAAACATAGTTAATTATACCCTAGCTAATAAAAACAGCAGTGATAAGACTGTTACAGATTGATGAAAAATTAATGAAGTCTTTAATGAACTTCATGGTAAATTATATAAATCAGAGGCAACTTAATAAAAACCCAGAAGAATTTTAGCAGAGATTAGATTTTCCAAAAGCTGAAAGATAAAGAAAATAACTCTACTGGAAGATTCTGAAAGACATTTAAGCAGTGGAGACAGAAAATGCCAGTGAATGATAGGCTCATCAGTGAGATCATTAAATAAGTTTTAGAGTTTTATTTTTAAATGGTCATTCCCAGAGCTGACCAGGGAGCATTCTGAAAGCACTGCATATCAACCAAGAGTCAACATTTCTTTTTTGATGAATATAAGGAAAGATCTGTGCATTCTGTGTAAATATACACACATAAAACAGCACAAAGTGATAAGCAGACTTTACTTGTAAAATATTTTGATCATTATTTAAAAAAACCCAAAACCCCCRAAGAAGAAAAAAGGCAAACTAATTTTCAACAAAGAAAATTCAGATTCCATGTGCTTCAGCAAGATCAGGGTTCCTCATAGTACTACTGTGAGTTAAGTTTGCATTAATGTCTAAATGCTTGGACATAGATGTGTTTGGAAATAGGCAAAAAATTCAACAGGCATATTTAGATATAGGGATATATTTTGAAAGGCACAGACAGCACTTTGGGCCTTATTTCCATTACATGCCAATACGGTTACAACACTTAACTCTCCATCTCATCTCTGAAAATTTATTTGCAATTGAACTATCATGGATCATATATTGAGGGATTATTTCAGGTTCAGAGAAAAACCAAGGCCTCCTGCAGGTTGTTCTAATTTATGTTACTCATCAAGGACTAGGAAGGGAGGAATAGAGAAGAAAAGGAAAAAAGATCGTGCCTTGCCTCCTAAACTGTGCCAAGAAGCCTTGAGCCAAATTAGTCACATGTGAATCACAGGAAAAGTCATTAAAAAACCTGCTTTATTTGTGAATTTATCAAACTGGTGAAAAGAAATAACACACATGTGTTTTCAGAGCTGCATAGCCACWGCTGTATTATAATATTCTAAACAACCACTATCTTGAGCCTATGCAAATGGAGAAAACCATCACAGGAGATGCAGATATCATGAAAGGATGAGTGTTCTCCGACTTGATGGAGAACAAGTTTCATGGCTTACTTGGATTACTTGGGTTACTTCCAGGAAAGATGGCTCTGAAGAAGGGCTACAAGGTCATTATATAGATTGTAAATGCAGTGACCATCTCTGTTTTTTAAAAATACATTATTTTTTCCAAATACATTTAACCACTCTATACCCTCCACAGCACCTGTAGTCACATCACAGAGTCAGAGATTCCTAAGGCTTCCACACTTCTGATAGCATCGCAGCAAATGTGTGCTTCTGGCAAACTGCCTAAAGAGCCAGTATGYAGGCACAAGAAAAACTCATCAACTGACTTCATTTCTTTTGTTTTGCTGATGGTTGAATTCATCAGGCAATAGTAGAATAAAACATTTTCCCAGAGTACTGAAACCAGTTAGTGAAAGCATTGCACAAGAGTTGTCAACTTAATACTTTCTAATCTATGATATTCTGCCTTTTTCCTTTATTTTGCTTGGCTTCAATTTGTCCTTTGAATCACAAAACAAAATTTGGGGATATGCCCCTATTTCAACTCTAAATTATAGCATGAAGCCTACACATATAAACTAATCCTCAGTGCTTTCACGTGACCTTATAGAAAGAGTAAACTTGTCCAGACACTGTCAGCCATGAAGACTATGTTTAATAGAAACAGAGATAGGTGTTCAGATGTTGAATTTTATTTTAAAGGTTGACAAATCATCCAGTATCCACCCTGACAAGCCAGAAGATCTCTTGAACACCAGCCATTAAGTGATACAAGGGGACAAGACTATCCAGGAGTTATCATTTTATTCAGTAATTGTATCAAGTTCTAATTCAGTCAGCCAGAATAATAAAATGCAGCAGAATCCTAATTAAATTGTTCTGAGAAAACTACCTCAGTGGGCTAACTGGCCACTCAGGGACTGTTTATCATTAGACAAGGTGGCGTTTGGAACTACTGCTAGGCACAGCCACAGGAAGGGAGAATGGAGCAAGGGCTCTGCTGTTCATGCTCCATCCAGTGAGCAAGACAGCAGAAAGCTGAAAGGGAGAGGCTTGTTGCAGATTTGGAGTGCAAAGCTGACTGAACAAAAGCCAGTAAGGTCCTTCTCCTGAAAAGGACTGTAGAAAAGCGCTTTCTACTCCAGACCAAGAAAAGAGGAAGAATTTTCTAAGCAACAGTTCTGTCTCTTGCACACAGGGTTGACCTCTCAGCTGTTGCCCAGTGAGGTTGTGCAGTCTCCATCCTTGGAGGTGTTCAAGACCCACCTGGATAAAGCCCAGAGTAACCTGGTCTGATCTCAGAGATGTCCCTGCTTGGAGCAGGAGGCCAGATTAGAGATCTCCTGAGGCCCCTTCCAACCTGAATTATCCCACAATCTGGAGTGTAGCTGGACCATCGCTACGCTCAGGCACAAATACAGAATTATCCTTTAAGACTATCCATGTTACTCTCATTTCAAAAAGAAGTTGAAAAAAATGTGTTCAAACTATTCATATATAAATGTGAAACAACTTATGATAAAAGTGTGCTCCATGTGGAATTGTGCTGTAACTATGGCAACTTCCATTGAAAGAGACATTCACTGTAAATCTATAAGGATTCAATTTAGAAGAGATTTAGTTGTACTAGTACCAATTTATGAATATTCCAACCATGTAAAAAACACCCCAGCTTCTTACAGAATTGTTTTTAAATAGTGCAGCTGTGTGAATAAGAATGTTATCACCATCATTTAAGCTGAGCAGTTCCGTTGCTTCTGACCTAGGACAAAATGCTGAAGCAATGTTTCGACACTGTTTCTTTGCATCTTACCCCCTTTCTCAGCAGAATGCTGGCCTCCATTTCTCACTAACCACTAGCATGTTCTCAGATGACAGACCCACTTCCAAGGTATTAAACTCTGTGTTGAAATTTGGGGTAATTATTTTGTGTCTTGATGACATGTTGATCTACCTACTTGTAATCACAATTGAGGGTAGATTGAAATAWGTCCTTGGAGAAGAGGAGAGACTCTAAACAAACTTCCAGGAAAGTCAAATTTGCAGGGGACACTGAGGTTGCAGTTTATTTTTTTTTAATTGTTGAGCTACTAATAATGTCAAATACAGAAAAAGAATCAGTCATGAATCACTGAGCTCTGTCTCCTTTTTTTTTAAACAGTAGAGCAGAACAAATCCCATTTAAGGCATAGTTCTTGGTATGGGAATGTATCATCTAGGCATCAATAAAGTCAATATATTCCAAATCTCATTTTAGAAATTCAGAGTAGCCTCCTCAAAAGAACATAGCACACAGGAGCATGGCTCTGGGGACAAAACAACACCGGCTATGTTGGAAAACAGAGCTTATACTTACAGCCAGCATGCATGTAACACAACTAAGTACATTGGTAATAATTTGGAATTGTTCATATTATTTTCTTTTGCTCCTTGATACCATTCTGATCCCTATCACCCAGCTATTAAAAACAGCACCTAGAGAAGCCCAAGAGTAATTTTGGTATAGGGGTAGCCTTGGGAGAGCCTTCTAACAAACTCTGCCCAACACTTAACTGTGCAAGGGCATACGAGAGGCTTTTGGGAGCCTCAGATTACATGGATCTAGTCTCCTACAGACTACCTGTTTTCCGTACTGACAATAGAGTTTCTGTAGATTTTAGAGGCCAGYTTTCTGAGAAAAAGGGACAATCCTCTGAGATGGTTTGGGAAAAAGTCAGCACGTACACTATTAAAACCAATCCAAAATGACTAGAGCAGGCCTGACCTTTCACACAGATGCGTCCCAATACATGAAGTTTAATGTATTGGTGAGGAAAAACAAAAGTGAAAAACTCCCACAACTCTCCTGTTAAATTTGTCTAATGGAAGAATACTTAACCTTTCAGAGATGTTAATTTTGCATGACCTTTTATGAACAATATTAAGCAAATTAATTTAATGTACTTACTCATTTCTACACTTTCCTTCTCAACAAGAAAAAAGAAATGCTGTTTGTACAGCTGGAATGCTTAATACAAACTCCCTTTTCTTTTACTCCAGCCCTGATAAATCTAAGGATTTATTCACGTCTCAACACCTTTTCTATCGCTTTACAAATCAGATCAGGCTTAGAGAAGTTTCACTTTATCAGCAGCACTGCACTGCATCCTGCTGCTCAGATAACCCAGCTCCTATGTTAACACTGCCTATAGGTTTGCTCTTTGCAAAAATTCTAAGAGATATATTCATGGAAACAGTAGAAACCTCATAAATTTTGGAGGCGGCTATTTTCCTCAGCTTGCCAGAGGGTTAAAAACAATTAGTTGCATCTCATAAAAATCACAGTCTTTTGGAGCCTATAGTTGTCCTATTTTCTCATTTATCTTCCATTTAGTACAGTGGTTTCAGGACTGTGCTATAGTATTTGGGATTTGACCTATACTTCATTTTTAAACCCAAAACAGTCCTTCCCCACTGTGATCCCACTTTTCTAAATAGGTTACTCTCTTATTTTTGGAAGGCAGCAGTACAAATCTTTGGACATAATTTTTCTTTTCAACTGTACACAGAAAAGAGAAGATTAATATTTCAAATGTGTAATGGACACTGTGTGATAAGCCCAAAGAACATGTACATCCATATGTACTTGTGGCACTGGCTTCAGTCAGAGTCTCATTAAAGTTTATAGGAGCAAATTTTCAAAAGTGTCCTCTGATTCTAGGTCTTTCCATTTTGGCAACCACAGTTAGCCACTTTAGGGGATTATTATTCACCAACTCAGAGCACTTCCCACAGCACTTCCCACTTACCTAGAGAATCGCTACTCAGTATTCTGAAACTCGGGCTGGAGTTATTCACTGCCACAAATGCAGCTGAACTAAGGAGAAAGACGGAAGTAGACTGAAGCATGGTGGAATGGGTGCATCCATTTAAGGTACAAATTAGATTCTGTGTATATTCAGACAACGCCTTTGAAGCTTTTACCTTAGTAATTAGTTCACATTTTTAAGTATTCCTGTAATAAAGGGAAAAAAAAATTTTTTTTAACTGTATGTCATTTCTTTCTTCTTTATTGGAAATGAAAAAGCAGAAGGTGCATACAGTTTGTGGGATGAATGGGTAAAAAGAGCTTTCATTTAAATATAGTTATTGTGACACATAGTAGTTACAAACTGGGATATTTTTTCCATGTACTCACATCTGAAATTTCTAAGAGCTGCCTATTTCTGCATAGACAGGAACCATTTTGTTCTGAGTGTGGTTACCCAAAATAAAATATTCACACACATGCAGTGCTTCCTCATGGGAACTTCCACTGTTGTTTCTTTCACAGTGTTAATAAAAGCGAGATCAAAAATATGTGGTTGCCCTTTGTTATGGAAAACAGAACATGAACACTATTAAAAATATCAGTGAGATCAGACTGGATTGCAGCTGGTTAACTAAGCTGTAAAGCCCAGGGCCAGAAATAAAGACAGAAATATTCTTTGCTCTGCATAAAGCTAGAAGTGAAGGTGGATGTATTTCTCTTCCATTGTCATAGTTGTGAAATGCATGAGATTAGGGTTTCTTTGCAAGATTCTCTGTGCTCTCCTTCTGTCACCTGCCAAACCAAAGAAGTGCAAAACTATCAAAACTATCTGGAAAAAAAAATACTGACCTGTACTTTTTAAAATTTTCCCTGGACGAGACCCATCCTTTTTTTGTTCGAATTCCACTTCCAATCTCTCTGTATGAATGTATTCAGATATTTGTATCAGCTTTGACAGCACCAGACAGTTCACTGCTATTTCACTGCCATATCTCATAAGGCTAGGCGGGGGGGGTGCTGATGTGATTGCACATAAATTTCACATGGCTGCTCATTTGTAAAATGGAAGTAACTGTATCAGAGAGTTACACAAAATATTTAATTAGATAACTTATCTTGGCTATTGTCTGAGCCAGATTAAGGAATAAGCACAATAAACCGAAGCCATCAAAGCCAGCACCTACAGCAACATGACTACATCAGAATCTCAGATTTGTTAACAGGAAAAACAGACAGTATTTCCAGCCCTTAATTATGGGGGGGGAAAAAAAAAGGAAAGCCTGAAGGCATCTCTGTCATGGTACTAAATATGCTAGAAACCCCAGGCTGATTTAATTCAGAGCTGGGAGTCATGCCCGTCTTCACTATCTAATTAATTGCAAAGATGAGCTTGAAGGAAGTGCAATTATCTCTTTTCTGCTAGATTTCAAGGTGTTTGGCACAGAGATAGGCAAAAAAAAATTATTTGCTGAGCAGGAAATTTGTCACACATTACAATTTCAGGAGACTAAAAGTATTTGCAAATTTGGTCAATAATTTCAATCAAGAAAGTGGGAAAATTTTTATAGAAGTTTCAACATTTTCTGAAGAAATGCTTCAAATCTGAATACAGCTTTGCTCAAATTAGCATTTTCCATTTTAAATTTGGCATTTTTAAAAGACACAAAAGATTTGGAACAAAATAATTTTTCAAATAAAATACTTGATTTGGTCCACAATACCATTTTTTTTTGTTTTGCCAAAAATCCTGAAACATTTTACTTCTTTGCAACTAAAAATGATTTTTCCATCAACACTTTTCACTTAGGCTGCAAAATTCTTATCCCCATTATCCTAACAGGGTGTTGCTCATTCTTGACACAACAGTGAGCTATATATTAAAATGCAAAATCAAAAGCAGAGTCTCCTAAAACTCAAGAATGTTCAAATCTAATCTTGTTTAGAACAGCTTCCAGGGCAAACATTTTTCAATTTCCATCCAAAAACTTTTAAAACCAGCAAAAGCTAACATTGTCAATATCACTGGTTTTTGTTTTGAGCTCACGCAGCAAAGATGCTGCTACAGCTGGCAGCTGACGGAGTGAAGTCCTGGCAGAGGAATGTTACCTTCAGCAGAAGATTCCTGTTCACCCTACGGCTGCCACGCACAAGCGCGCTGCTCTGGGAAATCAGGTTTTTAGAAATCAGCTGTTGCTACCTCAGTGTTAAACCTCTCAGAGATAGTGCTGACATCAATCAGAAGAGCAACAAACTCTACAGTTGCTGAAAGTAACTTCAGTATATAGAAATGGATTTACTTTCTTGAAGAAATGTGTATAATACAGTAGCCATTATAGAAAATAATGTGCAAGGTACAAAATGCATAATTAGTCTTTTCGGCCTAAGATTTTAGGAAGTTTGGGAAAGGGTTTATTTTAAATACAAAACCTGCACAGGAAAAAATGTCAGTAAATATTTATGTAGGAAATGTTGGCTTTGGTTGGATTGAATTGTTCTGAAACTAAAAAACAGTGATGTTATATTGATATAGAAAAACTAATGGGGCAGGAATCTCAGGAGTTCATCCATATGAGGAAACTACTCCTGAGCAGTTATCACTCATTAACTCTTATTCTAGATCTTAAAATGCCTTACTCTGAACTAAGAGATTCTGAACTGGATTAAAAAGCACTGTTATTCCATCTTAAGAAATCTGAAAAAAGAATTAATCAGAAATAGCTATTTCACTTTAAATTTATATGCTGTTTTTGTACAACATAACTACTTTGCATAGAAAATTCTAACTGYACAGTCTAAGCCTAAGCTCCTCCTAAGAACCCCTGAGCTACAACATGACAAGGGGTCATCTGCCCCTATTCACAAATTAGAAAAAACAGTTACATTTCTGCCCCAAAACCCTATGTCCAGGCTCAAGGAGGTTGTGCTATCAACTAGATGGGACAATGCGAAGAGAACGCTCACTATACAGTTGATGTTTCTCTAGTGTGAAATGTTACATCAAAATACAAAATTGTATACACCACAAGAAGAATTTAATAACCCAGAGTGAAATCAGGGAAAATTCAAAGTGCAAGCCTATTATTTTGATCCTGAAAGCATTCATATCATTCTACAAAAAACCAACTTCCTAAAATTAAAACCAAGGATTACTATGGAGATGCTGAAAATATTTTTTACCTCATTTAATCCTGAATAGTAAGTGCATATGGAAAAACAGAAGTTATATTTACTTAAATGTTAACAATTTCAGTAATATATACACTCCCAACAAGCAAAAACCATCTCTGTATTTTTTAAGGTTTCCTTTTCTTTCTCCAGCAAAATGGAAGAAGGAGCAAAAAGGAAGATGGAAGCACTAATACTTCAGAGAAAAAAGAACAGTTCTTTTGGAAAACTTAAAACAAACATGCTTACAAACTATCTCCCTTCTTCACTGCCATTCTTGTCCATATCTCCCAAAATGATTCATCTACTACTCTTACTGATCTTTTACTGCATCACTTCTCTGATTTGCTTTTCTACGACCACTAGAGTGCCTTACTGTCTAACTCTGTCCAGGCCTCAGGGCCTGAAAGTCTATAATCTTCCAATACGTTTACGATAAATCTATACTCCTCTTCCTCTACCAGCACTTGCTCAGTGACAGCGTTAGCAGGTCTGACAATCTCTGTAGCTGGTGAGGAAAAACTTCCTTTTGAGTTACAGCTGCCTTGGGATGCACTGTGCGCCTCTTATTCCAAACGGACGCTGTAATAGTGAAGTCTTCAGGCAACAGCAATTTGACTGTTCAGATCTCATCACCATTTTAGTAGAATAGCAAGAAAAATGGGGGCCATACAAGAAAGGCTTGAAATTGTATTGAACAGCAATATTTCTTAGGCCTTAAAAATCTCAAAGCTTGGGGTAGTTTTGTTGCTCCTACATGCTGAGAAGGTCCTGCTGACCCTTTTGTGTTGTGCTATGGACATTCATGTTTTCCATACTGGGACATATTTCTTTAGTTGATGGTTACTAGAGATACTGAGTTTAATATAAGTGAATATATAATATAACCATAATTGTATTTTGCTATGGAAATACTTTTTGCTTTCCCTCCTTGTCCTAAAGCTCTTATGAACAGCGAAATCTCTTTGAGAACAGACCTTTGCTCCAGAGATTTTAACAGGCTGTTGCAGGATATCACACAGCTGTTTAGTTTGCCAGTGACGAATTCTTCATATGCCASATAACGGTAAACAATTACGCAGAATGAAAGAACCTCCTGGGCTAAACAGACCCAAATATTTCTCATGTGTAGGAAATGAGACAAAATGAAAGCATTTTTTTCTTAATTCTGATATCTGAAACCAGCACTGATTTCATAATGTTGCCTATAATCTCTCTCCAAAGCAGCTTCCCTGATTTGGCCATGTCTTTTGGTCTTTGACTGAATACATAGAAAGCTTATCAGTACAAGGACAAGGATGTGAACGATTTTAGATGAGCGTTGCAAGGTACATTCATTCACAGTTTCAAGATATGCTTGCAAATGCTGAAGGAAAGGTACCTAATAGACCAGTTACAGAATGTCACAGAAAATCTAAATTAATCTCTGAGGTTTATGAACTATTCATTAAAATATATCAGAATGTTTTTCAACTACAAAGACAAGCCTGCACTACTATGGGTTTCATTAAAATTTTTCAGTGAAGATATTTAGTCATGTAGAATTTAATATAAAAGGATAAACCTTCCATAGGTATTTTGGCCCAACCTATTGCATTTAAAAAAATCTGAGAGATTTATTTTCTGAAATAACAAAAGCAAGCAGAAAGAATAACTTACTGTACAATGTACTGAACCATGAAATTTGACCAATTTCTATATAATTACATTTAATTCCTTTAAAAATGTACAGAACTGTTCCAAAACTGAAGAAAACACTCTTCAGTAGTTCAAGATTTTCTGAAGTACTTCCACTCATATTTCCACTAAGATTATCAGAGGAGTTCTCAGCACACTAAACAGTGATCTTCCTTGGAGTAGCATAACCACGGAAAAGTCTGGGGTTGCTGAATGCACAGTAAGACTGAATCTTCTATTCCGTGACGCAGGAATTGATTCAAATGGGTGTTCTCTCCATTTTCTGTTGCAACACTGGCAACAAGGCAACTTGGGCAGAGAAAGAGGTTAACATTCTTAGTTTGCAGTGCTTCATTAATGATTCTTTTTCTCCTCCTCTCTCCTCCTTGTGAGTAGGGTACAGCTCTAATGTTAACATGCACAGCATGATGATTTCACTAGCTGATTTACTAAGATCTCATACATAATCACCTCACTGAAAAATAATGAATAGTCATTTATGTCTTGTTAATTAGTAATGCACAATAATAAGGGCTGAATCTTGGTCTAACCCTTATACCAYGCCTGAGACAGTAAATGCAACTTGCTGGGAGGATGCTTTAGAAAAATCAGCTGGACTATCAATGATATTCTTAGAGAAGGTACTTCTGGCTATTACACAGAACTATATGTGAATCCCTAATTCAGAATTTAGCCTCTGTCATATATCAACTGTATATTATTAAGAGATAGAAATTTAGGTTTAATTTTAATTATTGATAATTGCTTCCAGGCTTCTATCTGCTAAGCTACTTTTAGGTTCCTTAAAATATTTTCCTTACAGGTCCTCTAAATTGGTAGAAACAGAATTTCTAGGGAAAATCATAAAAGCTTGCTTATCCTGCGAGAGAGATGATAATATTGTTTTTATACAGGAAGGATAAATTGCTTTTTCTTTGTATTGTATAATTTTCTGTTAAGATTACAGTAATGAGTCTTTAATTTATACAATCCATAAAAATCTTTGAAAACCTCAACAAATATTTTGAAATAAAGAGAAGAAAGAACAAAGGCAAATGGGGGCTTCCTGAAGCTGAGGTTTAGTGTCTCTGATGATGTCTGCCTTAAGACAGAATATGTAAGTACCAGAAAGACGAGACYGTCTTCACTAAGCAAAAGGATATTTGCTTGACAATGAAAAAGGATAACTATCTTGCAAAATGGGAAGTGGTAATTTAGCTTGATCCAGCTAGTTAACCCAAAGAGTAGCTCTTAACTCCAGCTACAGAGTAAGTGACCACTTGATACTGCTACTTGCCTACATTAGGGTTTAAGGAGGACTCTTTCTCAGTTTAGTAAGAGCATACCTGAGGATATACTCAGAGTTCCAAAAAATAGCTGTAGCAGTACTATACAAACAGGCCCTACAGAAAGCCCTTCAAAATGTAAGAGCCAAGAATTCACATAACTTACCTTTAGCTAGCATTCTTAAGATGTTCCCCCACTCCATGTTTTTTTACAATTCCATTTTTTAAGAGTTCTATTTTGTTAAAAGAAAAAAAGCATGGAGTCACATCAATAAAACCCTTATTCTGTCTTCTACATAAACTATGTGCATTCAAGTCACCAAATATCTTCTGGAAATAATATTCCACTGACCATATTGACTTGTCGTTCTTGCTAGAAAAAGCGGTCCTGCCCACGGCTTTTGAAAGCACAAACTGTAAAATCTCTTCTGAGATTTTCTTAGAAGCCTGGTGCACTGCCACTCTAGTATGAGGCACAAGAATTACTGGCATTTTCATGCATCATATCCACTCTGCTAGGGTCAATGGAGAGCTTATCAGAAATATACATGTTTGATTGGGCTTCTTTACACATCAGACATTAAAAAAACAAATCATGTGACAATTCTAAAGCGTACCTCATAGTACGATAAAATTTCATGGTCACCCTGTAACAGCTGATTTGACTGGCATCTCAATGGAGGCGAGTCAATATTAAGTAGCTCAGCCTTTTCTCTGTGGGTAGGAGAGATTCAAAAATGCTTTCAATGAATTCAGTTTCATATGATATTTTGTTAACTTCTGCAAACTGTATGAAAACAATTCAAAAATCTCTCTTAGATAAAACAGCTTCAGCAAGAGCTAAAATGAGTCCCATGGTTCAGCAATAAGCCATATATCTCAGATGTCACAAAACCTGCCTACATCTTGAAAGTGAAGGTGATATTTTTCCTATAGGAAAAACACCAAAACAAACCAAACACAAAGCAAGTACGCTCTCCTTCCTTTTTCTCCAGAAAAGCTATCTTTATGTTGCTTTATGCTTACAACACTGAAAGAAATTTAACACTTATCCTCCAATGACTACAGCCTGGGGTCTTGGAACTCTCTTGATATTTGCAGGCACGAACCTCTAAAGAACACGGCTTATGAACAGTTAAATACACAAAAATCTACTTCCTTTTACCAAACAGAGATAAACTGCATCCTCTCAAAACACTTCCTGATACACTCTCCCATGTTGGCCTCAGGTCTAAGTGGAAGTTTGGGGATCAGTCCTAGTTTGTCACTGATAGACAGCAACCACTTTTTCTCTGGCATGTACAGTTCATTCTCTGCACTCTCTCTAATGCCCTTTTTGCAGAGGAAGATGGTAACACAGCTCTTGACTTGCTAAAACATGAGTGAGGAATAGCAAAAAAATTTTTAATGTGGGAAATGTGAAGCCATATGGAATTCCTTTTATAGTATAAGCAGCTCTTTCCACAGCCTTTCTTCAGAGATTTTTTATTAAGTAGCTTCCAACATTCATAACGGGAGGACTCCAAGGCTCTATGGAAATCGGGCAACTCTGGGACTAAAACAACTGCTCTTTCTCTAGATGATGAGCATTGAGAAGTTTGCCTAGAAATGGCCATGTATGTCATTACTGATACTTGATACTCAAAACATCTCTTCTCGGGCAGCCAGATGCTCCAAATCATGTGGTTACCCTATGGTACGTCACGCAGAGTCATAGCTGAAGAGAACACCTTCATGTAGTCATCTATTGCAGATAGGGAGAGCGATGACATGGCAACCAATGCTTTATGTCAGGAATTTTTACTTTTCATCTACAACTCAAAAGGGCAGGGATAAAACCCACATACATAAACAGTTCTACCTACAGTGCAAAACAAAAGATCAAGGAAGTGACTACTATCAACAAACTTATTTTGTGTCTTATAAAATTGGACTGACATCAATATCACACAAAGATAAGGGTTGCTGAACCTTCTCTGGGTAAATGGAATATATGAAGAACAAGCTGCCAAAGCAACTCCAGGTGATAGGTATATATGGAACATAAACAAAGAGCTCTTTCTGTACAAAAAAACATATTTGGACTGAGAACATACTAATTTTTTTACTTGATAAATTGAAGAACTCATTATTAGCAGCTTCTGACTTGCCAGAAACATATCAAAATATAACAGCAATTCCCAAATACAGTATTTACTCAAACTCAACAAAAATTTCTGATGTTAAAATTTTGTAATCAACTGGAACATCAAGATATTCATATAAAATGGGTGTAGTCCTTTTATAATGACCTTGTTCTTACATTTCCACAAAACGTCATGTGATCCCTTGCAGTTATTCTCAATCCATCCTGATGCATCAACTGCCTCTGCAGTAGCAGCTGAATTACTTGAATTTTCACAACTCTGTTGGCATCAAACTGTATTTTGCTCTACTAGTTTGCTGCACTGGCAAGTGAAGTGATAAAGATCACAAAGGCACGATCTAAAAACATCATCACCTTCCAGCTCAGTGGCACAAACATACATGAATGGCAGAGAGCTTGCTATCTATGTCAAAATTCACTTATAGAAACAATTTAATGTTTTCAGTTACAATAGTTGCCATTTTGGGGGAAATACTACTTGAGTATGATACTGTTAGAAAATGTAACAGATTGACCTATGTAATTATTTCATTATTCATAGATCTTTAACTGATCTGTCTTTGGCATCATTTTTAATGCAAGCAATTACATGACTAATATTTTCCCTGTGGGTAGCAGGACTGGTCATTAATTCAGAGACCTTCCAATGACTCCTGTTCAAAATAACATTTGTTCTGTAATCTCCAGTGTCGTTCTCTCCAGTTCTCAATTTGTTAGGCTTGTCTTCTGGATAGGCATATGTATTTTTCTGTCTGTCATTTGTCTGGGTGTTTATTAAGGCTAACTCCCTTCTCTGGTTTTGACCATAAAAATGAGAGTACTGGACTTCTAGAGACTATATACTTTGGCTAGGATAATCAGGATACCTGGTAAGAAAGTCCATTTAGACTTAGTCCTCCTATTTGCCACAGAAAGCAATACCTCAAGCTAATAGATCTTTTCTTTCTAAGGAACAATAATTACCTAAATTGGGAGACACAGCTGTTAATAAAGCTACCAAGAATCACTTACTGATAATGGAGGGGACAACTATCATCAGAGCTGTTATTTTATCGATTATACGAATGAAACCATCATATAAAGAGCTTTCTGGCAGCAGGCTCTAATTCAACAGTTATTCCAATTTGGGTTTTCTCAGCAGGGTTGTAAGTGGGCTACTTCACATCTGTCCTTCACAGAGCTTCTGATGAGAGAGAAAAGGCGGGGGGGGGGGGGAATAGCTTTTCACTAGATATTTGCCATTTGAAAAGAAGCATAGGAGAAATAACTTTGCATTATTCTATCATGACTAGGTTTTCTCTGCCCTGAGGATTTCTAACCCAGTAACATATCATATACTGCTGATTCTTTTTACCACTCTACAAATAATATTAGTGCAGTTGTTGCTTTCCTGTTTCACCTTAAGAACAGGTACCACATCTTTCTCAACCCATACCTCATTAAAACCCAGCAATTATGTTATACTGGAGAAAAGAAATTTTACACAAATAGCATTACATGGACATGAAGAATCAGAGTGTTAATCTGAGGACAATGTTAATACAAAAAGTGAGAGTTTGTGTATGAGTGTGTGTATTTGTATTTAAAGGGAAACATTATTCAGTGACACAATCAGGGTTGTTTAAAACGGAAAACAAAAATAACAAAAGTGAAGTTTCAAATCAAAGATGAAACAGGAAAAATATGTAGAAAAAACTGCATAAGAATAAGTTGTTTAACCACTTGGTGTCGCTCTTAACTCATATTTGTGTCGACTAAGAACTTTCTATGACAGCAGGAAACATATATCTGTAATAAAAAAAAATGACAGACTGGGGAGGATTTCACTAGCTATATTTTGGAAATAAAACTCAGATGTTCAGAGATTCAAACAGACTGACCTAACTATTCTCTAGAGGATGCAGGGTGGAGACATATTTTGTAAAGACCTGCTGTCTCTGAGATAGACAACTACCATTTATAATCTCTGTGGCTTGCAAAACTTGATCTAGTAAACAACTGTTGATTTGTTACCTTCTCCTCTCTAGTCTTAGCATGTATCATAATTGGAAGAATCCCACAGTAGCTAACTTGGTGCATCAGTATCAACAGAAATTTATTTGTTTGAGGGAAATGTTAAACAAAATCTGTTTTAGCCAGTCTGGCTAGTGAATAAACTGCCTTAATTACAGGATCTGGTTCTTACATGAAGAACCTGAAACTTACCCTAGGCCACTGATTTAAGACTGTTTTTAAGAAAGTATCTTTAACAGSTAAAGTGGTAGCTGACTTCTACAGTCTTGTAGGGCACATTGCTAAAATAATCTGAACAGATCAWACTAACGCTGACAAGCGTGAACAGCAAGCTCAACTCTAGGCCAACAAGCATCAGGCAAAACAATCACAGCTACCCCAGTCATCTTGTGCAGCCTTTACACAGACATATGACGTTACAATGCAGTGGTGAATTCACTGATGCATTCCTGCCATGAATACATTTTTCCACTTTTATCGAAGCAACAACATTTGGCTTTCAATAGCATCACTGGGAATCTTACTGGGAGTGAAACAATTTAATTTCTCAGCAGAAACTTCACAGACAACATACTCTTCACAAGGCTTTGCCAATGGGATAAAGAGAGAGTAAGGGGTGGGAAGGAAGGAGCAATGCTGACCGCTGACTTGCTCACATGCTGCTTGAAAAAAGGCAACTAAACAGACAGACACCACTATTAAATAACAGCATCTTAATTCTGCTGGTTACCAGGGAATTGACTTTTCTATTTATTGCCCCTAGAGAGAGAATTTAGAATAGTAGTATTTATAAAACAGCATACTCGTATTTCTAGTGTGGCTAATTAATAAGAATGTCAGGAACAACAACATCTGGGATTTCCAACACTTGATATCTGAGAAGAAAAAACTGTAAGGAAAAAGTCAGAGGTGCCCTGTGCTGGCTTCATGTCTACTGGCAGGGCTCCTGCTGTTGGATATTGGGAAAGCATATCAGAACATCCTAAGATGGAGAGAAAGAAAATGGAGACCTTGAGCAACTGTATAACACTTCTCTGTTTCTCATCACAAGCTTATACTCCCACCATTTTCAATAAACATTCCGAGAGTTCCTAGAACTGGTCCTTGAAGAGGATACCAATATTTTTGGAATTTCTTGGCACACAAAATTTCCACTGATCATTGGAGAAGTTCTACTGTCTGTAGGTCAGCAGGGCTGGGTCTGGAATCTACTGACTCTTACCTGAACCCTCCTTTTTTAGCTCATCAGCTTCTCACTCAGCATAGTTTGCAGAGTTTTTTTGAAGACCAACAGCGCTCGGGCATCTACAAAGCACCTTGCTGCTAGACTGTACTAAGCTTAAGAGGGCAACAAATCCCAGTTTCATGTTCAAACCTGACATCTGTCTGTACTACAGTGTAATGTTACAAAAAGCTGTTCTGCAGCATAATGACATTAGCTTCCAGAATGCAGGGCACCCTTGGAAAAAAGGCAAAGGTCCTGTCACCACACAGTTATCTGTAGCTGTGCTAACTAACTGTGGAGAAATGACTCAGGGCTCTGCAACAACAGTTACATACATGGTCAGAAATGATGTTTCACAGCAAGGGCCTCACCTAAATAAGCTTGCTAACACAAAACAATGGCTTTTTCAGCTCCTTGACAAGCCAGCCATCTCAGTGATGCATCAAGCCAATTCTTCATTCACCCCAAAAATATCTGAATTAAAAGAACACTAGCAAACATAGATAAATCAGTTAAATCAGACACAGAAACACAGGAGATACTTCAAGAGGGCTCCTAAGAGTCCATTCAGAGCCATTGCTTGATTGCTTACACCGGACTGCTTTGTCATTAAAACAAGGTTTGCCCTTTCTTCCTAAAGCATGAGATACAGCCCCTCCACTGAGACCGACAAAACATTACTGTCTTCCAGAGTTTGTTCCTTCCATCACAAATAAAGGCTTTCAGTCTTCATCATCAGCTTCATGCAGCCTAAAAATCTTCCAGTTTAGGACTCACGTTCATGAGTGAGGCTGTCTTTGCTCAGAAAAATCCTTGTAGTAATACCTGTTACTCTGCCCTCACTGCAAGAATGGCTCAGCTACTGGTTCACAGGTACTGAAAAATCAACATCAGCGCTAGCCCACCTTAACATGCTTGGTACCTAGATTCTAGCTAGATTCACTATTTCCTCAGAATCACAGAATTGTTGAGGTCGGAAGGGACCTCTGGAGATCATCTAGTCCAACCCCCCTGCTCAAACAGGGTCACCTAGAACATGCTGCACAGGATCGCAATTGTATTCTTCTCTTTGGTTAGGCAGTTCTGGTCATAAACTGACTTTTGTGTATTTTAATTCAATTGCAAAGCATGACTGCAATTATGATACTTGTAGGTGCTCAAGCAACATCCCATTATTACTTTTTAATATTATTTTGTGATAGAGTACTTGAAATCACTGATAGCTTTCATTTTAATTTCTTTTATTAAATTGTTCTCCAATATAATACAGAGGTTCATTAAGAAAACAGGAAGCTGAAGGATATTACTGAAGTATGTACTTCAAGGAAAAGTACATAGTCAATAGGAACATATTAATTGGTGCACATCACACAACAATGATTCTTCAGCCAATATGTTAGTGTTTTACAAACCATTTTCTTTTGCTTATGTGCAGAGGCATTACTATTCAGCCAGCTGAACTATGGTACACCTACACTATACAGTCTTTGTATAACTGCCTGGTCCTAGGGTATCAGCTGACCAGGAATCGTTTATTACTTTGCACGCTCCAGCCAACCAAATGTTGCTTAGGTAACTTTAAAACAAGGTAAGATAATAAGATTTATCATGAAGTTGAAAGTATAAAGAGAGAGCGAGACCATACATATTAGATATTGTCTACTTTACAAAGGAAAGATGGATTGATAAAAGCTATTAAAAACTTGAATTAATGCATATTTTATAGACTCTACAACATTAAGGGGAAGATTAAACCTAAAGGTGGCCATTTCAGGCTTTATGCAGCACTTTATAATTTTATTTTCAACCCTTGGAAGTAATGTGGGTGTAATGCCAGCAGAGCAATTATGTTACCAGAATGACGCAACCATCTGCAGCAGCTTTGTTTAAGATGTAAAACTGCAGAGGCACCTTCTCACTAGAATTCACTGTTTTGACAATGTACACTGAAAATATCATTTTTTATACTAGATATCACTTTTTCCTTAAAAGTTTAGTATTGTTGTAAATTTTAAGAGACATATTACAAATTTTCTAGGAAAATAACAACAATAATAATGAGGGAATAACAGGATTAATTATTATAATTGAACTGAGTGAATACGAATTACTTAGAATATGATACAAAACCTACTGGAGCTAAAGAAAGGAGATCCACTGGCTGAAAAAAATAGCTATAATATATAAAAAGCACTCAAATTCACAGAATTAATGCCTGTTCCCATACTTCTGAGTTTTTGAAGCCCATGTATTCTATGCTTGAAAGTAGAATCTGTATTGGCAATTCAAGTAAGTATTTAGAAACTAGAAACTGAACAGTGTGGGAAAGCCAAGAGGTCTGGAAGGGCAGAAAGCCCAAGCCAGCCCCAGATACCTGTTCTAATGGCACCCAGATGCCTCTTCTAATGGCAGAGTCGAGGACAGAGAGAAAGCGACAAAACCAAAGAAGAAAATGGGTGAGAGAATGTAAAAAAAAGTCCAATTTAAGCGAGTCACACAAAAATAGAGCCACTCAGTAACAAAAACTATAAAGTATTCTCATTCAGTATCCTTGTAAGATGACACCAAAAAAGAGCCAAGAGATCTGCTACAGTAAGTAGTTCTTAGTTTCCAAAGGGGAACGACATAAAAATGAGTAAGTTTAATAAAGAAGGAATACTTCCTTTTACTATGGAAACTTAATTAAAAGGTGCAGTCAAAAGCGTAAAATGGTTTTAGGAGTACAAAGATTGTTTACAATATTAAGGACTCAGAGAAAAATGCAAATTAGTTACTAAAAGGTTTTAGAAAGAATAATAGGTTGGTATAATTAAAAGCAAGATAAATGATGCTAGAATTTTTTATTTTTAATAGTTTAAAAGTTTAAATTGTGTCCTGACACAGAAAATTGAAAAGAACAAACTTAGTCAAAAGAAATATAAAAAATAATAAGACAAGTAAAAACATCAAGGAACTTGTTAACAAGAACAGAAACTAAAATGAGTCTGCTTTCAAACACATCAGAAGCAAGGAGGCTGCCTGAGATTCTATATACCCAGTACACACTTACATTAAGGAAGAAGTGCTCAAAGAAGGCAAGGGCTACTTGCAGGAAAGCTAAATGAATTCTGTCTCCTAAATTCACTGAATATGGATTTGGTTAAGTTATACCACAAACTTTATGATGGACACGTCAGACACTCCATCTCAAATCTAAGTGTTAGCAGAATAGAATTAGGAACAAATTGGTAAAAGGAATAAGCAACAAATCCCCAAGACACTTAGCTATTCACTAAGACATTCCAAAGGCACTCAGGTATAAAATTACTGTAATGTAATGTGTAACCTCTTGCTTAAAACTACCTTAGTGCCTGAAAAATAGAGGTGGCTAATGTGACACCAAGATTCTGAAAAAGTTTTTAGGGGATTTGGAGAATGACACACTAGTAAGCCAACTACAAAGAGCTGCAGAAGGACCTCATGACACTGAAGGATAAAGCAATAAAATACCAGATGAAGTTTAATACCATATGAAATTCAATGTACATAAATCTAAAATGATACACATGGGAAAACAACTGTAACTTTATATATACAACTAGGACTTTGAACTTGCTATGCTTTTTTCATGCATATTTTTGTGAACATTGTGGAAAGCTCTAATTTTTTTCTGATGCAGACCACATTTTTTAAAACCTCTTTTTTTCTAGAAACAAACCTCCAGGTTTTCCAGCAATCTCTGATCATGAGTGCTGCATAAGAACCCCAATTTAGAACAAAAAAACTGAACCTGAAGAGATAAGTTGTCCAAAATAGGCATGTAAAATGAGACCTTTTCCATTCCAATACTTACTTACTTTCCAATAAATTTCAGCCAACTGAAAAAGTTAATCATTGAATCTTTATGTATTTGACTGATCAAATTGTATCCCTTGTAATTCAGAAGCCACTTCTAATTATAGCCTTTATTAAGCAGGAGACAGGTTTTCCTCATTTGCAGTCTTTAATCTTTTTATACTATACTCTGAACAAGCCAAACCTGCAAAATTAATTTTCCTACCTGGATGCAACTTAGGTGCCAAGACTGACTTAACTCTTCGGATTCTATATCAGTGAGCTAATCCTTCTTTGGGCTAATAAAATAAGAGGGGACAGCTCTAGCTGGTAAGTATGCCAGTATGTCAGCTCTCTTACAGCAAACTTTCCCAGTAAGTTCTAGGAATGATGGGTGTGAACAATATAAGTTGGTGAGAACACTCAATGCTCAGAAAAATTCCTTACTCTAGCATTACGTAGGTTAGTAAATGAATATTTTCTCTGCATAAGGAGTGTAGAAGACTTAATTGCCTAATAAAAGAGACCCTCAGGTCTTTCAAAGATGTTTTATATTTGTAAAAACTAAGTAGCAGAGATAAATGAGTAGGCATAGATTTTTATGAAGACAAGCTTATACACTCATGAATGTGTATGAATGCAGGAAATTGCACGAATTTTGCTCATTTACAGAGGAATCACACCATGGTATTCTTAAATACACACTGAAGAAAAAAAGAAAGGCAGCTTGGTCCAGTGAGTCGTATTCACTACAGTGGGGCACCCTCCTGCCTCATCACTGGTGAGTAGGCCACTTCACTTTCCCATGTTTATCTGACTGCAGCTCACTGGGTGCCAATTGTGAGTTTACACTGCAGTTGTGTCTAGTGAGGAACCTAACCTTCATGGATGCACTATAGGTCCATAAAACTTTTCTTGGCACTGATGTAAAAATAATGGCATTGCCATAGTACTGACATAATAATAACATTTGCATAACCATAATAAATAATGAGAAAAGAAGAAAACAAATTGTAGTAAAAGGAAGAAAAAAAGATTACAGTCACAGGAAAATGTGGTTTAACATGTGCTCTTCCTATTTTAAAAAAATACTATCTTCGCCTATGTGACACRGAAGGAGTGCTTTTTTTAGGAAGGATTTGAAGACAGAAGGATCTCTTTACCCACAACCAAAACATCTTCCTCTCTGAAGCAGAGTGTAATACGTGATTAACCAGCACTAGCAACACAACACAGCACTTTAAGGTGGGAACTGAAGAACATAATCAGAAAATAATGCAAATTACTGCTAATCAAATAAATTAACTCATCTCCCATGATTAGTAAAGAATTCAGTTCCATCTACAAAGTGCTGTCTGCAGCAAATTCAGCCCAAGAATATGCAGCTTGATCAGTAAAGTTTGTAAATAACTTTACAGCTAAGTATCCCATTCAACTAGTGAAGATGTAGCTCAGTTGCCAAAGTACTTTAAAAATTACTCAGCTGAGACATGTAGCAGCTCAGCTAGAGAAACAGGTGCCCGGATCAAGAAAGTATTTATCTTCACTAGCAGTACATACTTAAAAGAATCATAAATAATATCTCAATTATAAAACTGAGCAACTCAGTTAGCAAAATATACCATATGACTAGAAAAATGTGCTGTTAAATTCATTAATGCATCTCAGTCAAGAAATGGAGGGAGTCTGGTCATTAAATTATCACCCAAATGGCCATGGTATTTGGAAAGTTATTAGAAAAGGCTACAATCGGATGACTGACAAGCATGCTAGGGATCAGTACTGAACCAGGAAAATATGCAACTGCAGTGAATTTTCTCTTGCATAGTATCCTGCATTACTAAGAGAAAGCGGGGGCCTCGGCAGCATTGAGGCGTGCTCTGCAGCACTGAGGCATGCTCTAACGGGCACTGTGAGACTGGCATGTGATCTTTTAGGATAGCTATTTTTCCTTTGGAGACAAGAGCTGGGATTGAAGTGTCAGTTGCTGAGATGTGCTCACAGTTGTGCTACTGCCTGACATGGTACATATCTTCGGATGTTACCTACAGTAACTGTGACTATGGCAGGCATTGTGTCTGTCATATTCCTCTCCTGAGTTAGAGGTGCTTCTGCAATCGTAGGCTGTGCTTTCATATTCAATGGCAGAGCTGCTTGAACTGCTGTAAGCAGACCCAAACCTGGCTGAACTGTCTAAACTCACCTCTGGCTGCCAGTTCCTTCCTTCAATCTAACACCTCTGTTTTGCTGTCAGAGCTGTCAGTCTATAGCAAAGCCGTGAGTCAAACTGGAAACTAATCTGGCTGAAGAGTAAGGCCCCTCCCTTCCAAACGTTATTATTTAGCCAAACCAGAGTCCTGCTCTAGTTCACTGATCAGCAACTTGAACAGCTATGGGAAGTGGCAGTGGGGGGAGAGGAATATGTAACAGAGTTTGGGGCACTAAATTCTTATGCTGGCACTTTCTGCAAGAAATGCATGAGGCACAACAACATTACCAAATTTTGAGGCTTAGGGCAGAAAAAATTCCATTCTGGATTCTGTATAGGCACAACAGCTATGACCATAATGATGTTTAAAGTCAACTAAGAACTTTGAACTAGGGCTCTGCCTATAGATTAATCAAATTGAAATCATGTCAACAATAATGTTCGTTTGCAAGACCCTTGTAAAGACAAAGCCTCTACTGGTATCTATTAAAGTGTAAAGAGTCTAGAACAAGATACAGAATCTTGCAATAGATTCTGTACAGTCTTAACACTGATTTCCCTTTTGAATTCTACAAAGAAAAGTAACACAATTGTAGAAAACTATATTTCCAGGATGCAAGTTTGCTCACTGTGATCCTACTTTAACTTCTACTTAATGTCACAAATTCAAAAAGTTAGACCAAAAATGTTTTCAGCAGTCCTTAAATATAGATGTTTAAACACAACTGAAAATACGTTGTATTTTGAAATTCTGAAATTGAAACTGACCAAAAATTATAGTGCATATGCACATTACCTCGTGCATAAATACTACTTGCTTTGATAAGTAACACCAAACTTTCTACAGCTGAACAAACAATGACTTTAGAATGTGCTTAAGGTTATTYTTCTATTGGCTTACTTACACAATCCACTTAATGTTTGCAATTAAAGTGAAATTTTGCTCTATAAGGTGTTCTTATTAAAAGTGCTCCATTATATCTTCTTTCTTATTAATTTTCACTCCAAACATACGGTTTACAAGTAAAAGATTAGTGTGGAAAATATATCCTAAAGTATGGGAAGCAAGTCTTTCTTGCACAAACTCTATTAAAAAATATTTTTAACGAATCACTTCAGAAATTCATATGCCTCTCTGCTTTAGTTTTTCATTTCATGGGTCTAGTGATTTTTAGGGAGTAACAACATGCTATATCTTAAGTACACATCAAAAAAAATATTTTGCAAATTCTAGCTCAAAAATAGGAGAATTTATTCATCTCCTAACTTTGCAGGAAAACATATTTTTTGTAATTCACCAAATACATGAATTGCATAGCCCAAGGTATTTTTGGAGAGTGACAGTTATAAGCAATTTAATATTTAGATATCCCCCTTAATCCTGGACTGAACGACTAAATGACCTGGCCTTCGCTGGGTCACAGAAGAAAGCAGGAGAGAAACATACACACAGCTGTTGATGTAAAGTTGGGGTAAGCAGACTACGGACCCAATGTCCAATATTCCTGTAGGAAGGAGTGGCCTTAAAATTTACTGGCCACTGACTTGATAACCAGGCATAGAACAGCAGGAAGATATTCTGTTGTGAATAACTTATCTATGACTTCCTGAGTCAAGAATGCGTTCTTGGGGTCTGCTCTAGAGGAAGTACAGCTATGTCACAACCCATATTCAAGGTGCATTGTAAAGTTAAGTCTTGCCTTGTACATTTTCATATTATGCTTTCTAGCTGAGCATATATTTTGTGTTGCATCTGTTCTAAACAGCAGAAATGCTGAACCTAACCAATCTTTACTATGTGCACTCAACTCCAATCTCCATGCTCCTTCTATGGGCATTATTTTCTGTTCAGTTTCTTTGTGCTTAATAAAGCATGAAAGCCATACCAAAGGCTTCCTTCTATGTGTTTTTCCTTTTGAATTCTGGGCTGCCAAGTTATTTCTCTGGAAAAACAAACATGCCTCAGAACTTTTCAAAGAAGAGGTGTGATGAATATATTTTGCTTTTTTAAACCTTCACCTAACTCTAAAACGACTGACTGAAGGGACCTTCCCCTCCAGTTCAGAAAACCAAAACCAACCTTACCAAATCAAATAAACCTCAATCCTTCCCCCATAAGTAAGCAGAGTAACTCCAAATTAATCCCATTTTTTTTTAGAAAGCAGATCTAATCAATTTTAGCCATTGTGAAAAATATACTTGGAAAAAATTGTGACATTATTATTAATCATGCTTATTTTGAGAGCATGGTGGAATGAGACTCCTCATACTCACACAGTAAAACAACAAAAACTTGTATGCAAAGAAGTTACCCAGAAAAGGTACAAAGAAAAGGCTGTGGACAGATGGAATGCATTTCATAGCCTGGATTCTGTTCAATAACCAAAACTCTTTCGTGCCTTAACTATGGTGTTTTCTACTACTAAAGGTATAATCAAAAGTTCAGTTTAATGAGTTATTTTAATAGGCTTTGACAGAGGACATTATGCAACACAAGGTTTTATACCTGGATATAAATATTAGATAGAACAGCTGTGCATTTATTAAATAATCATATCAAACTGTTCGTATAATATTAACCACATGATGCAGACCCTGCAAAAATAAAATGCAAGAGACCTAGACACTGAAAAGAATCTGTTATCATCTCTATTTACAACTGTGTAGAACTGTTTGATTTGAAACAGCTGGGATTGTCTATCTAATTGATTCAAATGTGCATTCAACTTGTTGTTTAGATCATTGAGTTGATTATGTAAATGAGCTTTCTATGGAAGATGATGAGCATGTTTTTTTCCCTTGGGTTCTAGTGTGGCGTGATGATGATAAAACAAGTGTTACCAGCAAAACAGCAGCAGTGGTTAAAACAACTGTTTGCCTTTGACCGCAAAACAGCAGTTATGCAAAAGCCTGTGTTCCCCATTTCCCAGAAAAGCTATTAGATAGTTTGATTTAAATGGAATAAAAGGGTTTTTGAAAATATGTAGGTCTATGCAGTGTGGTCATAAAAAACAAAAAAGAAATGTTTTTGATACAGGTAAATTAAATTTCTGTAGATTCTCAACTAAAAAAAATAAATACTGCATTATTCATTATACGGATTTCTTATACCACACTGAATGATATACAAATCTATAATGCTTTGGGATAAGGGTGCATCATGGGATCCTGATGGAGTATGAACTGGTTTGCACTTCCATTGATTTCAATGGTAGTTTATGGCCATGGAGTTTAAAAATATTGCAAGTGCTACAAAGAAGCTTTAGAAATGTGTCACATATCATTCAGTTGTCAACTTTCCTAAAGAATAATTTCACCATTAATTTGTTAGTTTTCTAGAACTGAGTCTCCTGAATTGGGTATCACCAAAGAAAAATAAAGAATTACTTCCAAATGAATACATTAGGATTTCTAAACAAAGCTCTTTTTCAGATAATACGTAGTTGAGCATGTTTAGTGATACTAGCCTTTGGACTGCAAAGTCCCAGGTTTTAATCCTGTTGTTAGACTAACAATAAATAGATTCTAAATAGATTAACATGTAAAATCAAAGCAACATACATTTAAAGATTAAAAGCAGAAAGGAAAATAAATATTGAAATGAGGTTGTTTTGGTATTCTCCATTATTTTGATTTATAGTAATTATAAATAAAAGAGCACATAATCCATAAGTACATGCTTGATATTTTTATTAATCTTTATATTTGAATAATTAGAAGGTAAAATTTTTTCTGGAAATCTGAGTACTTCTGTATTATTTGATTTATAGTTGTTTCAAACTGCTGACTTCCAGTTCTAATTTCCAAACTTCAATATTTTTTAATTACTTCAGTGCTCAAATAAAGTAGGTTAAAACAATTACACATCATTTCAGCAATAGATATTTTTAACTTCAACTTAATTACATTTTAAAACTAGGAACTGGCACTATGTCAATTATCAATTTTTGCATTTAAGTATTTTATAAAACAGAATATTAGCCTCATTTAAATACTGGCTAACTGATGTACATGACAGACTGTACTTCTAGAACAGTATGTTGCAATTAGCATAGCGAGCTGTAGTATGGCAGTGACAGTGGAAATTAAAGAATGAATGTATTAGACTCAGCCAGACAACTCCAGCGCATCTCCACTGACTTTGCTTTTGTGCATTTAAATGAGAAAAGAATTTAACTCAGCTTTCAAATGACAATTCAATGTTTTAATCATATTAGTTTTACTGCTGAATCCCAGTTTCCTGATATTTCAAGATGTAATATCAGCAGGTAGGTAGTGTAAAAGAGTATGGCTCAAGAATCAGTCCAGTAAAGTCTTCCCTGGAAAAATCTCTGGTTTCAGAATAGTGCAGCAATGTATCTATTATTTACAGTATAACAGAACTTACCCTTGAGCACTAAAGAGCGAACACATTTGATTGAAGAATGTTTTTATAATTCTTTAATACATGAAAAGAATCATTATAATAGAGATGGCCAAATGGATGCAGAAAAATGAACACATATAGCATGTGTGATTTCCAGTAAGAGTCACCTGTGGCCACGTAAACACGGACCCACTGAACATATTTATCAACCGAACAGCACTCATGGTTTGGTTACCTGTGGACATTCAGCACATATTCCTGTGACTTACTCAGTTTTCATATTCACCCTTCATTTAAGTTTTTAAACTTAGTAAATGCTTGAAGTCCTATTTCTTAGGGTATCTTTGATAGACAGAATCCAGTCTTTTGAAAAGTCTCTAAGGTAATTTTGATTTGTAGACATTACTGTTCAATGGATATTGTAACTTAGGAGGCCAGAGATCACTCACTGCAAGCTCCACTGCTACTGAACTCATGCCAGTCATGACTACTACAGATGTTTATTCTATCAGCAGATGGAAACTTCATGGGTCATTTTTCCTTCTTCCCAAGGGTAAATGTCAGTTTGTTTGAGACTTGAAAATTTGCTTTCTTGTCACCAGGTCAAAATTCTGACCTAATCAGTAACAGCAACATTTTAGGCTAGGCATTAAGGGAATCTTCTAATACATTAGCTGCTGACTCAAGCATATGTCCACGAAACCAGGCAAATACTCTTTTCCTCTTTAATACTGAGGTTTCATCTTGCATATTCGATATCAAAGCTGTACAATGTGCAGTTATTTTTGCCAGATGTCATGCCATTTTTACCTTTGAGAACAGTTTTAACAGACCATGGATGCGCCATCAGAAAAAGAATTGACTCTAACATGAATGCTATGCTACATAAGGCACACCATGAACAATTGTGCACCAATATGTTTTCAAACTTAGATTACATACATTCAGTAGCAGCATAAGACAGTGTTCCTCTTCACTTCACCAATATAGCATTAAAATCAGAGAAGCACAGTTCAGAGATAAGTTAATTTTTTCCTAATCTACCAATATCAGGAACCTGACAGACAATGCAACTCCCAGGATTCAGAGGTCAAATATGACCGACCGACTGACTATAACCAAGCCAATGAAGCTATGGCTAAAAAATCTCCCTTTATGGAACATGCTGCCAGAATTCATTGGACATTGTGAGTGAGTGTAGTACTGCATGTCACATAAACTGGTATGTCTCTGAGCACGTGTGATGTACTACACAGATAGAAGGAAATGGAGAAAGAGAAGTTTAAGGCCTACTTCTTCTGGTTTTCAAACTCCTCTGAAAATGAAAATACTAAAATTACAATACCATTAACATGCCTCTGATCTACCTGGAGCAGCCAGCTGTTAGAAGAAAGGACATGTCTACATGCCCATGCTTTTATTTTCTCTCCAAAGATGCTGAGGCTTTGAAAAATAAATGAATTAATCCTGTGTGTTTTTTCTAAAGCCACTTACAACAATCTAAAGTAATACATCCTCTTAATTCATAGTATTATTTTATGCTCATATGTGCCATGATCTGAAAGGAAAACCAAATTAAATTTAATCACGTCTTACTTCATTTAACTATATAAAATGACTTAAGCTATTGGAGCAAGTATTTAAAAACAGAGCCAGCCCTACAGTGTCTGCCAACCTGCAAGTTCCAAGTTTTTCTTGTTGCTGCCATAACTCTATTATACTGGTCACAGTAACATTAAAAATCGGTAAGAGTTTTGCCTCACTCATACGTAGTTATAAACCTGTAAGTACTGGCCCATGCAAACAAGATCCTTTGCCAAAATGGAATCAGATTTGATTCCACATTTTCACTCTGTAACAGAAAACTTGTATTCACAGTGATGTTAGTGTCACATATACGAAGCCCGATCCTAAGGCCTGAAGAGCAGCAAGGTTTTATTTAACATGGAGAGCTGGATTCTACTAGGCAGGTTAGCTTTTGAAAGCTATGCACCAGTGCCTAGACTCTAGAGGCATTCTAGTATCCTTCCTGTCACTTGCCTGCTCTTGGAAAAGTTACTTCACCTCTTCATATCTTAATTTCTCCATTTGTGAAAATGGAGTATCATCAGTGATCAGTACAGCACTTTGGGATCCTACAGTTCACTGGCCAGGTTTAACATGGTATTATTACTATTACTGCAAAACCATACATATTACTGCGTGCTTAGTGCTATATTGAACTGTCCAAATAATCAATGTCTTGTGATTACAAGTACTGTAACTTTCTGAAATGCAACAGTCACATAAACTTGGGCCCAATCCTAAACCCTTAATGTCCTATTAATTAAAAAGGCTTACTTTGGTTAAGAACTGCTACTTAGGAGAAAAGATTTATAAGGCTAGGCTTTATTATAAGGAATAAAATGTTGAAAAACTGTTTTTAATTCTTCATAACTAATCAAAATAACTAATTAACGGTCATAACTAATTAAAATAATATTCCTGAGAACCAACTATATACAGAATTGCAGATTTGTATTCAGCTCAAATTAACAAAAGGAAGGATCCTGATCTTAAAGATACCTAAAGACGGTCTGAGCTCTGCAAATTGAATCCCAGGTACACATTCCTCTCATCTCATCTGAGAACTGCAACAGATGTACACAGTTTAGTTGCTAACTATCTCAAGTTTCATGTATTTTAAAATATTCCTAGGAATATTTTAGGACACCACTTCTTGTACATACTCTAACTCTGTCCTGTATTTAGCAATTGAATATCGTTTCACTTTCAAATATGTGAACAATAATCCTTTGCCTTTAGAGAACCTGACTCATTACCTTTTCAATGAATAGTTTCTCATTTTCTAAGAATTTCCTCACACTATTTGTTTTCAGAACTCTGGGTTATATGGCCATATTCTTACCTTCTGGGTCTGATGTCTTCCCTGAAGAGATTTGATTGTATTTTACTTCAGATTCCATAAAATGTGAAACAGCTGATGTTCCAGGCTGAAGAAACAAAGGTACCAACAATCTTCAGRAAAACACATATTTCACATGACACTCAAGATTTCAGATTTATCAGTATTGAAATCAAAGACATGGAAAAACAGACTATCTGAAATGTTACTCAGATCCAACAAAACACAATAGATCAGTTCAATAAAGGAAGATGACTAGATATTTTTCATTGCTGAATCTCAGTACATAAATAGAGAACCAGTTCTTATATTTTTCTGCTCAAACTACAGAAAAGCTAATTCAAAAATCATACTTACAGATACTCCCTATGTTTAAAATTTAAAGGAGATGATATCTCCCTCATGCTGATGCTACTCCCTGCATTACCCATTTTGTAATGAAGGGAACAATGTATTTACTTCAATTTCTAAAATTCTACTAAATAAGCTGCTTTGTAGTTTTGTCTCAGAAAACCTTATCCAAAGCCTATAGAGACCACATAAAATCAACAGAAAGGTCTTTGTGGGCTTTGCCAGCCCATAGAGTAAAATCTCAAAACAAACAATGGAATTGAGAAAAAATGTAGACCACTGCACAAGTTCCCCTGGAGGACCCAGGGAACTACAGGCCAGTCAGCCTCACCTCCATCCCTGGAAAGGTGATGGAGCAGCTCATCCTGGAGGCCATCTCCAAACATGTGGAGGACAAGAAGGTGATCAGGAGTAGTCAGCATGGCTTCACCAAGGGGAAATCATGCCTAACCAATCTGATAGCCTTCTCTGATGGAATGACTGGCT